>NC_090329.1:24685970-24985970 GCF_035084215.1 Heptranchias perlo
ATCGTTAGACTGGCCGAAGTCCCGAGCAATAACATTCCACACAATAGCTCCAAAACTGTACAGCTGCGCATCCTTCCGGGGTCTTGACTTCTCCTTCTTCTTTGCCCCAAGTGTGATGAAGCTGAATTTCACAGAAGAGTCGACCGTAGCTGTGGTTACAAAGTTTTCTGCCAGATCCTTCAAGTACTCCTGCCTTGTTCTGGTGGCCATTGCCCGAAACTTCTCAGATTTGTGTGCTGCATTTTCTGCGTTGATAACTTTGGCAAGAAGAAAGTCCCTGAACACTGCTGATTTGGGAAAGGTGACTCCTTTGGGAATAGGTGGGCCAAATGGTGGCACATCTTTAGACCTGGAGACAGCCACACTGTTTAAAGAGACACCTGCATTAGATTTGTAAACACAACTTCAAACTACAGCAAGTACAGTTTGAATTTATTATATGAAAGAGAGGACAAAAATAAAATACAGATGACTGACATAATACCACATCTGTATTGTGTCAAAATACATCTGAGACCCTGGTCTGGAAGGCTCAGTAGAACACGAGGTACATCTTTTCTTTTATTATTCGTTCATGGGATGTGGGCGTCGCTGGCAAGGCCGGCATTTATTGCCCATCCCTAATTACCCTTGAGAAGGTGGTGGTGAGCTGCCTTCTTGAACTGCTGCAGTCCGTGTGGTGAAGGTTCTCCCACAGTGCTGTTTGGAAGGGAGTTCCAAGATTTTGACCCAGCGACGATGAAGGAACGGCGATATATTTCCAAGTCGGGATGGTGTGTGACTTGGAGGGGAACGTGCAGGTGGTGTTGTTCCCATGTGCCTGCTGCCCTTGTCCTTCTAGGTGGTAGAGGTCGCAGGTTTGGGAGGTGCTGTCGGAGAAGCATTGGCGAGTTGCTGCAGTGCATCCTGTGGATGGTACACACTGCAGCCACTGTGCGCCGGTGGTGAAGGGAGTGAATGTTTAGGGTGGTGGATGGGGTGCCAATCAAGCGGGCTGCTTTATCTTGGATGGTGTCGAGCTTCTTGAGTGTTGTTGGAGCTGCACTCATCCAAGCAAGTGGAGAGTATTCCATCACACTCCTGACTTGTGCCTTGTAAATGGTGGAAAGGCTTTGGGGAGTCAGGAGGTGAGTCACTCGCCGCAGAATACCCAGCCTCTGACCTGCTCTCGTAGCCACAGTATTTATATGGCTGGTCCAGTTAAGTTTCTAGTCAATGGTGACCCCTAGGATGTTGATGGTGGGGGATTCAGCGATGGTAATGCCGTCAAGGGGAGGTGATTAGACTCTCTTGTTGGAGATGGTCATTGCCTGGGACTTGTCTGGAGCGAATGTTACTTGCCACTTATCAGCCCAAGCCTGGATGTTGTCCAGGTCTTGCTGCATGCGGGCTCAGACTGCTTCATTATCTGAGGGGTTGCGAATGGAACTGAACACTGTGCAATCATCAGTGAACATCCCCATTTCTGACCTTATGATGGAGGGAAGGTCATTGATGAAGCAGCTGAAGATGGTTGGGCCTAGGACAGCGCCTTGAGGAACTCCTGCAGCAATGTCCTGGGGCTGAGATGATTGGCCTCCAACAACCACTACCATCTTCCTTTGTGCTAGGTATGACTCCAGCCACTGGAGAGTTTTCCCCCAGATTCCCATTGACTTCAATTTTACTGGGGCTCCTTGATGCCACACTCTGTCAAATGCTGCCTTGATGTCAAGGGCAGTCACTCTCACCTCACCTCTGGAATTCAGCTCTTTTGTCCACGTTTGGACCAAGGCTGTAATGAGGTCTGGAGCCGAGTGGTCCTGGCGGAACCCAAACTGAGCATCGGTGAGCAGGTTATTGGTGAGTAAGTGCACCTTGATAGCACTGTCGATGACACCTTCCCTTACTTTGCTGATGATTCAGAGTAGACTGATGGGGCGGTAATTGACCGGATTGGATTTGTCCTGCTTTTTGTGGACAGGACATACCTGGGCAATTTTCCACATTGTCGGGTAGCTGCCAGTGTTGTAGCTGTACTGGAACAGCTTGGCTAGAGGCGCAGCTAGTTCTGGAGCACAAGTCTTCAGCACTACAGCTGGGATGTTGTCGGGGCCCATAGCCTTTGCTGTATCCAGTGCACTCAGCCATTTCTTGATATCATGTGGAGTGAATTGAATTGGCCGAAGACTGGCTTCTGTGCTGGTGGGGATATTGGGAGGAGGCCGAGATGGATCATCCACTCGGCATTTCTGGCTGAAGATGGTTGCAAACGCTTCAGCCTTGTCTTTTGCATTCATGTGCTGGACTCCGCCATCATTGAGGATGGGGATGTTTGCAGAGCCTCCTCCTCCCGTTAGTTGTTTAATTGTCCACCACTATTCACGACTGGATGTGGCAGGACTGCAGAGCTTTGATCTGATCCGTTGGTGGTGGAATCACTTAGCTCTGTCTATAGCATGTTGCTTCCGCTGTTCAGCATGCATGTCGTCCTGAGTTGTAGCTTCACCAGGTTGGCACCTCATTTTTAGGTACACCCGGTGCTGCTCCTGGCATGCTCTTTTACACTCCTCATTGAACCTCATCTGTCCATTAAGCAATCAGGAAATGAATATTTGGATTTTTTTTTTGCTTTACTGGCCTCGCTACAGGTTACCGATTCCAAAGCAAATTTGATTGAATTTGGAATTTGCTCATGGTCTCAACATGATTTATTCCATCTCCAACAAGAGAGCGTCTAACCACCTCCCCTTGACATTCAACGGCATTACCATCACCGAATCCCCCACCATCAACATCCTAAGGGGTCACCATTGACCAGAAACTTAACTGGACCAGCCACATCAATACTGTGGCTGCAAGAGCAGGTCAGAGGCTGGGTATCCTGACTCCCCAAAGCCTTTCTACGATCTACAAGGCACAGGTCAGGAGTGTGATGGAATATTCTCCACTTGCCTGGACGAGTGCAGCTCCAACAACACTCAAGAAGCTTGGCACCAACCAGGACAAAGCAGCCTGCTTGATTGACACCCCTTTCACCACCGGCGCACTGCGGCTGCAGTGTGTACCATCCACAGGATGCACTGCAGCAACTCGCCAAGGCTTCTTCGACAGCACCTCCCAAACCCGTGACCTCTACCACCTAGAAGGACAAGAGCAGCAGGCACATGGGAACAACACCACCTGCACGTTCCCCTCCAAGTCACACACCATCCCAACTTGGAAATATATCGCCGTTCCTTCATCGTCACTGGGTCAAAATCCTGGAACTCCCTACCTGACAGCACTGTGGGAGAACCTTCACCACTCGGACTGCAGCGGTTCAAGAAGGCAGCTCACCACCACCTTCTCAAGGGCAATTAGGGATGGGCAATAAATGCTAGCCTTGCCAGCGATGCCCACATCCCATGAACGAATAAAAAAAACACTTCCTGATCCCCATTTTTCTGCTCAATATATCTTTTAAAAGGATGTATCTAGACTGTCAAACTCCATTTTCTCCTTATATGTAGCTAAAATATTTTTGCGAATACTTTTTATTGCTACCTATAATCTACTTTTTGTTTTTTTACTACTTTTAATACCTTTGTTAGTTATCAATGGATTTTTGCTCCTTAAAATGACCGCCTGAGCCTTCGGTTTAAGTTTGACCTCCTTGGTGCTTAGTGTTGCTATTTGCCCCTTTATTTTATTGGGTTATACTTCTTTCCCTCAAAAAAATCAATTATTCTTTTACTGATTTTCACTTAATGCTCCCTCAAGCTCTTTTTACAGCTGCACACTGTGAATGGATTATTTTTGGCCATAGCCTATTATTGCAATAACAAACTTCATCATGAAATGGTTACTAGATCTGCGATTGTTATCCACTTCGAGGTCACTGGTCAGTTCTGATAGAGTCCAAGATTAGCATTTCCTGTAACCTCTCAATTGCATCTGCAGGTCACAAACTACCCCTTCATTTGGAGCTGCTAGTTTATAGTATTTGGCAAATTATTAATTTGTCTAACTAATACCACTAATCTATAAAACTGCAGTGAAACTATGCTTTTGTTTGGTGTTTAGTTTCCATTACCAATAATCCCACCCCTCCTCCTATATTAACATTCTATATACTCAAAGCTTCACCTCGTCCATTTTCTGCCGGCAGCCTTGCTTCATAACACAAACGAAAGCAAAGCCCGATGGCACTGGGCTACCAAATAAACAAAGCTGATTGACAGGCAGGGTCTGAAATTCTGTTGAATTCCATTATTTATCACAGGCATACTTGCTGACTGGACCAGTGATAAATGCTGGCACTGCTCATTTCTTACATAAAATGTCACTGTGCTGGTATCTACAGAACAGCTAGTCAAAAAAAAAATCAGTCTTCAAACTCATCCATAGATGAGCTGGAGAGGGGAGAAAATGTTTGCATTGTATACATGAAGAAACAAGAAAAGATTAATTAACCAGTGCAGCTCTTCTTTCAGGACTTTCTGATCATTTGTCCTCTGTTTCCTTTTCTTTGTAAAATCTCCTACCTATTTTCCCACTAGTTTTCACCTCTCCTGAAGGCGCCACCTCTTGTACCATCTCACACGTGGCAACCACAACTCTGGTACCTCACAGAAGTCCCCATTTCACACGCAAGCCAAACAGCAAGTATTAGCAGGTTATTCTGCCATGTGGTGCATTACAGCTAAGCTCAATTCTGTCCTCACCCGACATCCCACCCAAGCACCTTAAAAGCTACACAGTACAAAAGGGCTCATCTCAAAAAACTTCCAGCTTTGGAAGAAAAATCCTGCCAACAAAATTATATGAAGTTTTAACAAGTTGAATAGGACACGTCTTCAGAGAAGTAGGATTTGGTGTATTTTTTACTGTGGGAATCACAACTGTACCACTGCTTTACTGGGCAGTACACAATAACCAATTCAGGTCAACAAGGTGACCAGTTCAGGATATAAACACAGACGTTTCCAGGAAAACCAGTCCCAACGGATGTCAATTAGGACACACAATTGGGTTAAATTGAGCCTTTGGTAATATATCCGCTCAGAACACATAACCAAATCACTTTTTCACCATTAGCAGTGATGTTATATTGTTACTGCAACATGACCAATAGCTCATTCTTTTTAAGTGAACTGTGCTCTTTCGGAAGCAGAGGCATTGGTTTTAAAGATCACTTAATTTAGCACTAAATCAACGACCATTTGGGGGGAAAAAAAATACACTGTAACTAACTCAATGACTGAGCTTGGGCAACATTAATTTCCAATTAAGCAAGCTAGATGATGGTTAAAATAGTACATTAGTACAATATAGATCACAGGAATTAATTATGCCTTCAACATCCTGATCAAATTGCGCATTGTGTATATATGCAAAGCACCATGGACTGATGAGACACTAATTTGGCACTCAGCTCCCCACATGAGAAGGGGAGAGTGATTTCCTGTGCATAATTGTAGTGACATCGTAAATGTGTTCTTTCGAAATGGGCGTAAAATTTTGTTGCATGTAGCGCACTGAGGAAAACCACCCCCTTGGTGAATTCCACTACAATCAGAGATAGGTACAGAGGAGGGAGGTCATTTGACCCATCGAGCTCATCCTTCATAGAAACCTGAAATCCCCACCATAAGAGCATCTACATGCCTCTTTAATTACTCTGGGACCCTATCGAGAAGTCCATTCCAGGTATTGATCACTCTTGACGAAGAAAAGTTTCCCATCAGTCCTGAGCTTGCCTCTTATCAGTTTGTACCTACATTCCCTTTACGGCAGTCGTAGCTTGACTTGAAACAGTGTTAAGGATCAACTCTGTAAGGTTGTCTTTCATTTACATCTTTTCAAAACTCAGTCCTCTGATTTTACACATCAGCTTCATGGCCCATCTCTACACTACTTCTAGAACTAGGATGTTTCCCAGCCTCAATGAACAGAACTCAATCAAGTTTAAGGTGTGGCCGACTAGAGCATTACCATGATTGCCTCAGACTTACATGAGCAAATTCACTGATGCCACACTCAAAGGGACTGTAAATCGAAGATTGGGGCTACAGTGTTGTCATCCTATTACCAACCCGCAATCCCTTCAAGTGTATCTCCCCACTGAGAGCACAGGATCAGTGCATTTACCCTGTATTCTACTGACAGAATATAAAGCTTGACGATATAAAGCTCAGCATTTGATTGCTGCTCTACAATGACTGGACATGGTCAAGACTGAATCTACCCTTACTCCCAAATCTTTCATCTTGTCCCCAAGGTAGTTCAACACCATTATTAAGTATGTTCAGTGCTTTTTCTTCCCATGTGCAAGTCCTTGCTCTTGTATCCATACTAAATGTTATCTGCCATAGTTCCATCCACCTGCAAATATTGTCTAGGATCTTCTCCTACACCTAGGCTACCTCGGCATACTCTGAGTCTCTTCCCCACCATCCCATCCCAACTTTGACATCATCTGTGAATTTAACCAATTTACTTTGCGTTTCCAAATCCAGACCATGTGTGTAAATCAGAAATAGCAGCACTAATCCCAGGGCACTCTGCTCAAAGCATCTCCCCATCAATGATCCCATGGCTCGCTACTTGAGTTCACTGCTAGAGTAAACCATTCTTCTTGAATTATTTTTGCTCCCTTCATGCTACATATTTCCAATCAGCCTATCTGGTTAGACAGCTTATCCAACACCATGGAGTCTTATTTTCTTTAGTTCCCAGGTGTCTCTGACACAGAGCTAATCAACCTCCTTTGCTGTCAAATCTGTCCTTCCTGAACACTCGAAACTCTTGTACGTTGAACTCATCTGTTCCGAGCTCCGAATTACATCATAGTTCCCAATTGCTACAACAACCTTAAGTTCACTCAGCTGTTTCTAACACAGATTGCATCAGCCTCAACAGGTTAGGCCTATCCTTCACAGCATTCTTTTTCTTATTTGATCTTTCTATTATTAATACCCTTCCTTTTTGGTCTGTTTTGGTTATCTCTTCGCCCCACCATTGCCGTACAAGTTTAAATCCACTTCCATTGCTCTATTTACCATCTCTGTAAGGACAGTGGTGCCAGTCGGTTTAGGTGCAGCCCATCCCATACAAACAGCTTCACTCTGCTCCAAAACTTCACTCAATGTCCTAGGGATCTAAAACTCTTCCTTCTGCTTTATCTCTAGTCACACTTTGGTGTATCTAATCTGTTTCTGCTGAATTGGTCCAATGCATGGAGTAATCCTGAAATTAAGAATAAAACCGGATGGCCCACCCGGCATCGGACCACTGGGGTCTGGACACGACGAAGGCAAAAAGCCCAGTCGACCCTGCAAAGTCCTCCTCACTAACATCTGGGGACTTGTGCCAATATTGGGAAAGCTGTCCCACAGACAAGTCAAGCAACAGCCTGACATAGGTATGATTCTGTGAGTATGGCTTTCAGCCAATGTCCCAGACTCTTCCATCACCATCTCTGAGTATGTCCTGTCCCATCGGCAGGACGGACCCACCAGAGGTGGCAGTACAGTGATATACAGTCAAGAGGGTGTGGCACTGAGAGTCCTCAACATTGACTCTGGACCCCATGAAATCTCATGGCACCAGGTCAAACATGGGCAATGAAACCTCCTGCTGATTACCACCTACCGTCCTCCCTCAGCTGATGAATCAGTCCTCTTCCATGTTGAGCACCACTTGGAGGAAGCACTGAGGGTAGCAAGGGCACAGAATGTACTCTGGGTGGGGGACTTCAATGTCCATCACCAAGAGTGGCTCGGTAACACCACTACTGACCGAGCCCTGAAGGACATAGCTGCCAGACTGGGCCTGCGGCAGGTGGTGAGGAAACCAACACGAGGGACAGGCCTACTTGACCTCGTCCTCACCAATCTACCTGTTGCAGATGCATCTGTCCATGACAGTATTGGTAGGAATGACCACCGCACAGTCCTTGTGGAGACGAAGTCCCGTCTTCCCACTGAAGATACCATCTAACGTGTTGCGTGGCGTTACCACTGTGCTAAATGGGAAAGGTTCAAAACAGATCGAGCAGCTCAAAACTGGGTATCCATGAGGCACTGTGGACCATCAACAGCAGCAGAATTGTATTCCAGCACAATCTGTAACCTCATGGCCGGCATATCCCTCACTCTACCATGACCAACAAGCCAGGGGATCAACCCTGGTTCAATGAGGAGTGTAGAAGAGCATGCCAGGAGCAGCACCAGGCATACCTAAAAATGAGGTGCCAACCTGGTGAAGCTACAACACAGGACTACATGCATACTAAACAGCGGATGCAACATGTTACAGACAAAGCTAGGCGATTTCAGAACCAACGGATCAGATCAAAGCTCTGCAGTCCTGCCACATCCAGTTGCGAATGGTGGTGGACAATTAAGCAACTAACAGGAGGAAGAGGCTCTGTAAATATCCCCATCCTCGATGACGGCAGAGTCCAGCACGAGTGCAAAACACAAGGCTGAAGCACTTGCAACCATCTTCAGCCAGAAGTGCCAAGTGGATGATCCATCTTGGCCTCCTCCCGATATCCCCACCATCAAAGAAGCCAGTCTTCAACCAATTCAATTCACTCCACGTGATATCAAGAAACGACTGAGTGCACTGGATACAGCAAAGGCTATGGGCCCGACAACATCCTGGCTGTAGCGCTGAAGACTTGTGCTCCAGAACTAGCCGCGCCTCTAGCCAAACTGTTCCAGTAAGCTACAACACTGGTATCTACCTGATAACGTGGAAAATTGCCCAGGTATGTCCTGTCCACAAAAAGCAGGACAAATCCTATCCGGCCAATTACCGCTCCATCAGTCTACTCTCAATCATCAGTAAACTGATAGAAGGTGTCGTCGACAGTGCTATGAAGAGGCACTTATTCACCAATAATCTGCTCACTGATGCTCAGTTTGGGTTCCGCCAGGACCACTCGGCTCCAGACCTCATTACAGCCTTGGTCCAAACATGGACAAAAGAGCTGAATTCCAGAGGTGAGGTGAGAGTGACTGCCCTTGACACCAAGGCAGCATTTGACCAAATGTGGTACCAAGGAGCCCTAGTAAAACTGAAGTCAATGGGAATCAGGGGGAAAACTTTCCAATGGCTGGAGTTGTACCTAGCACAAAGGAAGATGGTAGTGGTTGTTGGAAGCCAATCATCTCAGCCCCAGGACATCGTTGTAGGAGTTCCTCAGGGCAGTGTCCTAGGCCCAACCAACTTCAGCTGCTTCATCAATGACCTTCCCTCCAACATAAGGTCAGAAATGGGAATGTTCACTGACTATTGCAGTCTTCAGTTCCATTTGCAACCCCTCAGATAATGAAGCAGTCCGTGCCCGCATGCAGCAAGACCTGGACAACATCCAGGCTTGGGCTGATATGTGGCAAGTAACATTCGCACCCAGGCAATGACCATCTTCAACAATACAGAGTCTAACCATCTCCCCTTGACATTCAACGGCATTGCCACCGCCGAATCCCCTACCATCAACATCCTGGAAGGTCACCATTGACCAGAAATTTAACTGGATCAGCCACATAAATACTGTGGCTACGAGAGCAGGTCAGAGGCTGGGTATTCTGTGGCGAGTGACTCACTTCCTGACTCCCCAAAGCCTTTCCACCATCTACAAGGCACAAGTCAGGAGTGTGATGGAATACTCTCCACTTGCCTGGATGAGTGCAGCTCCAACAACACTCAAGAAGCTCGACACCATCCAGGACAAAGCAGCCCGCTTGAGTGGCGCCCCATCCACCATCCTAAACATTCACTCCCTTCACCACCAGCACACCGTGGCTGCAGTGTGTACCATCCACAGGATGCACTGCAGCAACTCACCATGGCCACCTCCCAAACCCGTGACCTCTACCAAGGACAAGGGCAGCAGGCACATGGGAACAACACCTCCCCTCCAAATCACACACCATCCCGACTTGGAAATATATCGCCGTGCCTTCATCGTCGTTGGGTCAAAATCCTGGAACTCCCTACCTAATAGCACTGTGGGAGAACCTTCATCACACGGACTGAGCGGTTCAAGAAGGCGGCTCACCACCACTTTCTCAAGGGCAGTTAGGGATGGGCAATAAATGCTGGCCTTGCCAGCGACGCCCACATCCCATGAACGAATAAAAAAAAATTACTGGAGGTCTGCAGTTCAATCTACAACCTCACTCAAACTCTTTCTGCAAGACCTCCATTCTACTTCTATGTCATTGGTTCCTACATGAAGCAAAACTTCTGGCTGATTCCCTTCCTTTTCAGCTCATCGCTCAAATGTATTAGCCACAATGGAGACCAGCCTTTGTCAACACAGATAAAATATAGGGCAAGCTATCAGCTCAAGCTGTAAAATACTGGACATTCAAAACGGAGTGAATTGCTCTACATCCTAACCCCAAATGATGTTCCAATCTCTGCTTTCATTAGGCAATATTTACCAGTTTTTGGGCCAGGTTAGTTGATAGAGTACTGCATAGTAAGAAATAAAAACTGTAAAGGCAGGATCTATCACACTAGGCAAAAAAAAGTGCAGCCCGTCAGCTCATCGAGTTATGACGCAGCAATGACGATGGATGTAGAAAAGTCTGCGGACAAGATCATTTTGCTCTCTTGGTTGAAAAAGGAAACATGATAGGATTGAGAAGAATGAAACACATGGTCAAATGGAATGTCTTGTGTTCGCAGGGAAGCGACACAGCTAATTTCTTGAGGTGTTGGTCGATCATAAAGCAGCATTTGCAACCTAAAATATACTCTCAGCTTCAAGAATGATGCGCAGGAGAAAAGCTCCATTCGGAAAAAAATACAGGTGGTGAAAGAAGAGTTAAAAACACTTCAGTAATAGATCCAAAAAGCAACTGCATGGATGTTGGTCACTTACCTGTAGCAGACATTCTCTGTACATGGATTATGAACTCTGACAATGACAAAAACATGTTGGAAGTGGGATCGGATGTTTCTGGGAGTGAAAGGAAGTGCTCCAGGTTCTTGAAAGACAATTGTGACGATGTCATTTCCTATGTGTCTCTTCCTTAAGAGCTAGGGAAGTACAGAAACAGAGGTCCAGTTAGCCAGGTTTGAAGCACAGATTCGCTGCTATCCATAACTACTGTATCCAGTTAATGCTCTCTTTAAAGCTCTCAAAATGTGATTCATGTTTGAAATTAATTCATTCTTTTCATAGGTAAATAAATCAGTTAGTATCCTTTTTCCATTTTAAGTCACAGTTCTTTTCTATTAGTAAAACAGAAGTAAGTTGCAAATATGTCATCCACTGAACAGGAATTTACCAGTTGAATGGGAAAATGTTCTCCTTTTCCTTTTTAAAAAAAGTGGTGCTGAATTCCAAAACTAAATTCAAAATCAAAATGTATGAGTGAGCAGGGGACTAAGCTACTTAAGCCATTTCACAGACAATACCTGTCAAATGTTTTTAAACTGAGTCTACATTAATGCTTTAACTGGTATTAGCCTTGGCTCAGTGGGTAGCACTCTTGCCTCTGAGTCAGAAGATTGTGGATTCATGTTCCACTCCAGACACTTGAGCACAAAAATCCAGGCCGACACTCCAGTGCAGTACTGAGGGAGTGCAGTACTGTCTGAGGGATGAGACGTTAAAGTGAAGCTCCTTCAGTTGGACATAAAAGATCCAACAGCACTATTCGAAGAGCAGGGGCATACTCTCGATGTCCTGGCCAATATTTATCCCTCAACCAATATCTCTCGGGGAGGTGAGAAGTTCATCACAGAGTATCATGCTTCTGCCCTGTTCTTGCAGCTACAGTACTGATCTGGCTGGTCCAGTTAAGCTTTTGGTCAAGTGGTGGGGGACACTGAATTGGTGGCCCTGTTGGAAGGCTGGGAGAATGGTTAAGCCTATTCTTGTTGGAAATGGTCATTGCCTGGCACTGACTTAGGGTGAATGTTACCTGCCAGTTGTCAGCCTAAGTCTGAATGTTGTGTGGGTCCTGCTGTAGCTAGCTTGTCATGGGCTGTTTCACTATCAGAAGAGTTGTGAATTGAGCTGAACACTGAAATAGTCAGCGAACAGCCCCACTCCTGACCTTATAACAGAGGGGGGAAATGTGCAGGGCTATAGGGAAAGAGCAGGGCTTTGGTACTAATTGGATAGTTCTTTCAAAGAGCCAGGGCCGAATGGCTTTCTTTTGTGCTGTATCATTCTATGATTCTAGATAAGGTTGTTGATGAAGCAGCTGAAGACAGTTGGGCTGATCTCAGAACACTAACAAAAAGCCTGTCATCCAATTCAATATAAAGGAATGTAACTTATTCAGTCTCCTGTCACAGGTCTTTATTCAGTGCTGGTTTTCAGTTGTAGCTTTTTTTTTGAGTGGTCAGCTTTTAAAAAAAAAAGTGGTCAGCTTTTCAGAGTTTTGTAGGCTGGCACTTATGGGAAAGATACCCCTCATAAAAGGAAGTATTTCATAGAAAGACAACTCCAAGCACATATATCAATATCTACACATTAATTAGCATTTGCAACAGAACACTGAAGCAACTGAAGAACATTCATACACAACACTAAAAGGCAATCTGTCAACTGCAGCCTTTTAAGGGATTAAGAGAGTGAACTCAATTTATTCTAACATTATATTCTCCAGTCACTTCTGGCATCCAAGAAATGATCTGCTCTGCAATGTGACCTGAACTTTTAACTAAACTGAAGAGATCCCAACTAAGATTAAATCACTAGGAAGACAAACCATCTTTGCATTTGATCATATAAATGCAGCATGTTAAATATATGGAAATTTATCAAGTGAACTATAAATACAGCAAAGCTTTGAGATACATTCCAAAGTACCTTAGTTGATTCGTTTTTTCAGCCTTTAGCCAGAGTGGCAGAATGAGCACCTCGTGCTAGTGCTATACTCTATCTGAAGAACTCAGGAGATGTAATATTATGGGAGAAAACTAGTTTTATCAGCTTATCACAGCTAAGTATTGGTCATGACTCTGGTAAGATCTACAACCAATTGCCAACAGCCCACCCTTGTTATAAGCACCTCATTCATTGCACTGTTGTCGTTGTAGTAATTTTGGGCCTTGGCTGATGTCTTTTCCACGTTCAAAGCTCTCAAATCCTGATCAATCTTTTATCAAAATGTAGCATTAAGCTAGAGTAGGGATACGCAGCAATAATGGTGCAATTTTGCTGAATAAATTCATACCATTTCATAACTAATTTTTAATTCAGTTAATTTGCAACCATCTGCAGCCCGGTGTTCCCAAGGAGGAATGCTCTGAGCAGGACCTGACCTAGATTGGCAGTGAAGTTGTCCCTGTGCAGAGTGAGTTTTAAAGCATTCCCTCTCTGGTATCGTATAGCCCTGTGGATTACACCTGATGCTTGGTTATCAGACAATCGTTGGTACATACAAGTGCTCGACTACCAAGGATCATAAAATGACGACTCCACAGATTTCCAGAATTTGTAGTTGTTAACGGGTGGGCAGAGTTACTCTTCAAGGCTTATTGTTCCTAATTTCGCATAGGGACTGAACAAAGCCCAAAACCATTAAGAGACCTCTCTCTACACCTTTCACATTTGTCCCCTGGACACATGATGCATTTTTCTCCCATGAGGGAATGAGTCTCCCTCCAGCTGCTCCACTACTGATCCAACTGGAACCCCTAACTAATTTTTCCACTGCAATATTAGACTATGGATGCAGATAAACTGAGAATTTGGATTAAAATGTTCAAAAGTAGTGGAATTTGGGAACTGCATGCTATTCTTACACCATTAAGTCAACTTGTTATTTCACAGATATGCAAGTTCTTCACATCCACTCTGTTTAGTTAAAATGAGCCATATGTTATAAATACAGCCTCAAACTTGTGCTTTTATTTCAAGTGAAGGAATTGCAGAACTCCTTGTCCTTACACATTACACTGGTGGAAATTATATTTTGTGGGGGGGGGGGGGGGTGGTGATGGGGAAGCAGAAGGGGAAAGAGAAAGGTTTTAATGAATTTTTACTGAACTTCCATGGTATCGGGATACAATTGTTTGCATTCAAACAAATTAGCAGGGTTTTACCCCAGCATAATGAGATCATCATTTATTCATACTATTACCCATTTCTTTGTGCTTTTCTCCATGCTTCTGACCTATGCACTCTACCTGTGGTGAATGTACACTAGAGCTTTTCACTGAAACGTTAACTTGTCTTTTCTCTTTACAGATGTTAACTGTCCTGCTCTGTATTTATAGCATTTTCTGCTTGTGTTTCAGATTTCTAGCATCTGTAGTTTTTTATATTTGTGAACACTGACCCATATATGGGAGAGATCCTTAAACGTGTCTCCTGTGCTCATGTAACCCTAACCCAAATGCGGTACCTTCTCATTTACCTCAGTTGCTGTTCTATACCTTCTTCCAACTATGGATTTAAGACCAAAACTCCACATTGAGATTCTCTAGTAAGACACTTTGCCATCCCCTGCAGGATGGAGGAGAGTTAAATTTCGAAGCCCAAATTAACGACTGTCGCTACCAAGGCGGTCAATTCACCATTCTTCTTATCGTATTTGGGATACGAAAGTCTGAAAGATATCCTGAGGTACATATCTCTGGCTTTATGGAGATCATTAATTCCATGGGCTATGACATTTTTTGGCTACTCTCAAAAACTACAGATTGAAGAGCTACTTACATCTCCAGCATGATAGAGTTTGTTTCATGTGGGGCATACCAAAGACTAAGAGTAAGAGGTATCCATTACAATATTTTTAATTAATCTAAATCTGACGCCTCTGAAGGCAAGGAATGAACTGAGCTAATTTATCTGCTATCCAGATCTCCCAGTTAATCCTGCCTTTGGCTACTATCCATTCTTCTGGGGCAAGTTTAGCCACAATGCATAACAGGGCAGATAAAATCGTGGAAATGACAGCACAAAAGAAGGCCTTTAAGGCAATCGAACCTGTCCAGTATGTTAAATGGAGCTATCTACCTATATCCCATTTCCTTTCTTTTTCCCAATAGCCTTCTGCATTCTTCCTTTTCAAAGACTTAGAATCATAGAATTACTTATCCAATTCTACTTTAAATATTATAATCCCTGCCTCAATATCCACTTGTAGTAAGGTATTCCATGTTCTAATAACCCTTTGTGAAACATTTTTTTCTAATTTACTAACTTACTCCTTTTAGTGATAATCCTATCTATGCCCCTTGTTACCAATTCTTCAATCACTGGTAAATAATTTTTCACTATTTACCCTCAAAACTTTACATATTGTTGAAAATTTCTCTTAGATTCTCCAATTTTTCCAGCCTTTCAACTGTTACATTCTATTCTTAGCATAACTGTAATGAATCTTTGCTGTACTCTTTCCATCATTCCTACAGTAGGAGTCCAAAACGACACGCACTAATTCAACGTCCATTTCTAGCTTTTGTATTCAATGTTTTATATTTTATCTTTAAAAGCACTCCTTTCACTGTTCCTTTTCCCAAAATATACTACTTTACTCTTCCCTGAATCTACCACATTTATGCCCACTCCATTAACCTGCCCGTAACCTCCTGCATCCTTCCTCACAAATTGCCAAACCACCTGATTGGGTATTAGCAAACTTCAGTACTATCCCTCTTTTGTCTATATCCAAGTCATTTATTTAAATGAAAAACAAGAGGTCCCAGCACAGATTCCTGGGGCACACAACAAACTGTCAGACTGAAAAGCACCCACTTAGCTCTACTCTCTACCTTCTGTCCCTTTGTCACCTCTATATTCTTTTTAATACATGTGCACAGGTAAGGGCTCATGGGATTGGGGGTAATATATTAGCACGGATCGAGGATTGGTTAAAGGACAGAAAAGAGAATAGGGATAAACGGGTCATTCTCAGGATGGCAGGCTGTAACTAGTGGGGTGCCGCAAGGGTCAGTGCTTGGACCTCAGCTATTTACAATCTATATTAATGACTTAGGTGAAGGGACCGAGTGTAATGTATCCAAGTTCGCTGACGATAAAATATACACACATTGAAAACAAAAGCTAGAAATGGACATTGAATTAATGCGTGTCGTTCTGGACTCCCCTACTGTAGGAATGATAGAAAGAGTACAGCAAAGATTCATTACAGTTATGCTAAGAATAGAATGTAACAGTTGAAAGGCTGGAATAAATGGAGAATTTATTCGAAATTTTCAAAGCTAGGTGGGAAAGTAAGCTGTGAGAAGGATAAAGAGTCTACAAAGGGATATAGACAAATTAAGTGAGTGGGCAAGAAGGTGGCAGATGGAGTATAATGTGGGGAAATGTAAGGTTATTCACTTTGGTAGGAAGAATAGAATAATTTTTAAAGGGTGAGAAACTATTAAATGTAGGTGTTCAGAGAGACTTGGGCGTCCTCATACAAGAAACACAAAAAGTTAGTATGCAGGTACAGCAGACAATTAGGAAAGCAAATAGCATGTTGGCCTTTATTGCAAGGGGGTTGGAGTACAAGAGTAAGGAAGTCTTACTACAGTTGTACAGGGCTTTAGTGAGACCTCACCTGGAGTGCTGCATACAGTTTTGGTCTCCTTATCTAAGGAAGGATATACTTGCCTTGGGGGCGGTACAACGAAGGTTCACTAGATTAATTCCCGGGATGAGAGAGTTGTCCTATGAGGAGAGGTTGAGTAGAATGGGCCTATTCTTTCTGGAGTTCAGAAGAATGAGAGGTGATCTCATTGAAACATGTAAGATTATTAGGGGGCTTGACAGGGTAGATGCTGAGAGATTGTTTCCCCTGGTTAGAGAGTCTAGAACTAGGGGGCAGACTCACAGGATAAGGGGTTGGCCATTCAAGACTGAGATGAGGATGAATTTCTTCATGCAGAGGATTGTGAATCTTTGGAATTCTCTATCCCAGAGGGCTGTGGATGCTGAGTCATTGAATATATTCAAGGCTGAGATGGATAGATTTTTGGACTCTAGGGGAATCAAGGGACATGGGGATCGGACGGGAAAGTGGAGTTGAGGTCGAAGATCAGCCATGATCTGATCGAATGGTGGAGCAGGCTCGAGGGGCCATATGGCCTACTCCTGTTCCTATTTCTAATGTTTCTATGTGCCTCAATTTTCATAAGTTTCTTATTTGGCACTTTAATGAATGACTTTTGAAAACTCATATATACAATCCACCACATTCCCTTTATCAACACACTAATTTCTGTGAAAAATTCAATTCAATTGAATTCAACAGCATGAACCTGTTTTACAAATTCATGCTGATCGCTGATTAGGTTTGCTAATTTTGTCCTTAACTGTGGTAAGACTCACTACCATAGAAAGGGACAAGAGTAACATTCTCATGGAACAGCATCACCTCCAGGTCACGTGCCACTCTGATATGGATGTATATCGTCATTCCTTCATCGTCGCTGGGTCAATATCCTGGAATTCCCTAATACTATAATGGGAGCACCATCACCACAAGGACTGCACTAGTTCAAGGCGGCAGCTCACCACCATATCCTTAAGACAAGTAAGGGTGGGTAATATATGTGGCCTCGTCAGTGTCACCCTTAATCCAGGGAATGAAGATTGTATAAAAAGCTGGCCTCTTACCTTTCTTGTGTAACATCTGTCATCCTCCAATTCTTTGGTGCAATTCCAGTTTCCAAACATTTTTGGAAAATTAAGCTTTGTTCTCCCCAACATCCTTCAGTATTCTGGAATGCACATCATATGAACTAGACCTGGTGACCTTTCTATTTTCAGTCCCATTAGATTTTATTTTAAATAATGCCCTTTTGAATATTTATGATCAGTTTTGTCTTTGCCAGAGGGTCTTTTCTTATCTGTCACTGTTCATATGTTCTTAAGTACAATAAGGCCCCATTCATCTCTAAGTGGTCCGACCTCACTTGCTTATAAAAGCCCTTTTGTTTACCTTTATGTTAATCTTTTTTCATACTCCCTCCTAGCCTTCTAATCTTGCTTTCTTTCTATATGTTTTGTATTTCTTTTACATATTCCTGTAATATCCCCCCAATATTCATCATTTGCCTCTTTTCAAGTCTTGTTTTTGCTTGATTTTCTCATATGCACATAACTGAGCAAATCACATTGAATATTTTCCTTTGAATTGGGTGGATTGGCTCCTCCCTCAGAACAATAGCCTCGGAGACAACCATACAAAAGTATTTGCAATATCTGTATTGAAATATGCTGGAACACGATTCTAAAAGCAGCTGGTTTTTAACTCCTTATGTATTGTGACCGAATTAAAGGAACCACTACCAAGCTAAAGTTAAACAAAATGCTTCATTTTTGTCACAGCCACACACTTGCCATGAGTTTTGCAGGATCCAGCAGGGATCAGAATCCTTTTAGGTAATGAGTACCAACTGGAGCCATCTGTAACTAATTGAACAGCTCAGGGGCCAACAAGAATATTTCAGTCTACTTCATCAGTACTGAATTATCCCATCTCAGATGTGCATGATTGGCAGAAAGAATACTACTTTGCTGGAAGTTTGAGATCTTTTTCAGGAAGGGATGGTCTTTGTAACATTTGCTTAGTGTCAGTTTGTTCAGAGATTAAAAAAAAGTAGTTTGTTAGATGAAGATAATTTATTGGTTCACAGAAACCAGGTGAGAGAAAGCAACTGTATAATATGGTGAGAAGCTCTAAAATGTTTGTATTGTGACATTATGACAAACACATTTGTTTTAAAATAAGAAATCAGGTTGCAATTGCAATCGTAAACCTCACTGCTCCTTAACATTGAAGTAAGCTTCAAATCTGCTGTGAATGAATGAATGGAGGGATGAACGAATGAATGGTTGTAAGCAACTATTAAAACTATCACAATTGGTAAAGTAGATTTAAATAATTCCAATGGTGGACACAGGAATACAATGTACCATGGAAAGACAAGTAATGCCCAACACTAGCAATCTCAGAGAGAAAAATTGTTCAGCTAGGAGGTAATGTCTTCAAACTGGATAAAACCTGGGCAGATCCAACATCTGCTACTTTTAAATTCTGCATTGGCAATATTTGAAAAAGTTGCAGCCCTTCTTCAAAACAGTGCCATGGAATCTTTTACATTCACTCGAGAGCAGACCTGGCCTCGGTTTAACATCTCATTTGAAAGACAGCACCTCCGACAGTGCAGCACTGGGAGTGTCAGCCTGGATTATGTACTCAAGTCTCTGTAGTGGGGCTTGAATGCACGCCATTCTGACTCAGAGGTGAGAGTGCACGGCTGAAACAAAAGGAGCAGTTGAGAAGGTCCATTCAGTAATTTGCCATCTAGACTGTTGCCAATCTCCTTATCAAATGAAGCAACTAAGGCCTTAAATTCCAGGATCCGGATCTCTGCATGGGTCTGTAACACTGCATTTCAATGGGGAGGTGGAATTTCATAGTTGTCTACAGCTTTTATAAAGAGGCTCATGTATATTGATCCAAAAGCCTTGGGCTATGCAAAGAAGAAATTATCTGGGGTGAACCCAATACTGAAGCAAACATCTGTTGGATGTCAGTAAAAGTGGACGCGGGGGATTTTCATTCCTACAGGATATCTTCCAGATGTTCTTTGTGAGAAGCCTGTGGACAATTAACAGTTGAAATAGATGATGCAGGATTCTGATTTTTCTCAGAGCAGTTCATTTAATAAATTATTTTCACTCATTTTGTTTGATTAATATTTCATTTGTTTTTTTAATTATAAAGGGCAGGCTAATGTAGTTTCCACATATGGCTCGGTCAACTTTATTGAATATACGGTCATTCATTCAAAATACTCATCACTGCTAGACAAATCTCCATTTTTCTCTAAACTACCCCGCGGTAAAATTATGTGGATGTTTGACCTTTCAGCCCATCCAAAGCCTCAGTTTCACTAATCTCAAAGCACTAGAGGGCACAGGATGTGTGATGTTGGATGGTATATTGTTTAGTTACACTTGACCCAATGTATTGCCAACTGTACGTTTTACGCGAACAGTTGCCTACATTTGCAGATGAAAATCTGCGGGGATTTAAAATTCCTGTGCTACACTGAGATTGTCCCATGAGCCACTGTGGCAGCATCATGTGACTTCCTCAGCCAGCAGGAGATATCAGAGTGAAGGTAGTGATTCGACATGCTCTGCAGTGCACTGTTTAATGGATTGCTGGCATAAAATTAACAAAGTTTTGATGGGGTTCATCAATCATTTAGTGGGATGCAGCGAAGGATAAGAAAAAAAATCAGCTACAGAGTGAGAAGTGTGGCGGAATCTCACAGCTGCTGTCCATTACAAGGCCAGTTTCAAGCTACTGCTACTAAAAGACAGAAGTGAACGCGAGAGATGGGGTCTGTGATGAACAAATAAAGGAAAGGTTCTTGAATAAATGGTGCTGGCTGGCAACTTGGCAGCGATAGTGTAGTGAACACAAATAGATAGCGCTTTTCTAAAGCTGCTCCCCGCCCTGTAACGAGCACATAACACTGGGCTGCAGCTGCTGCGTGTGATGCCAGTATGCGCGTCTTTGTCCCTGTTTGAGTCGGTTTTGTGGGCTGTTGAATCCAATGATTCCCATAGACTTGTTTATTAAAATGAATGTGGCGGTTGATACATGGCATCACATCCAGTAGAACCTCAGTCATCAGATCAGAAAAGAAGACAAGAGTTTACAACTAATCTTGAAAATAACAAAAGCGCCGATCAAGTTAGAAACAAATTGATAAAGACCAAAATTGTGCATGTAGGGTTAAATTCCAGGGGAAGATCTGAACCCTGTAATGTTGTATTGAATTTTTAAAGATATCGCTAGCCCTTCCCAGATAGATTATTTTTAGCTCGCAGGCAGAATTATAGGAGACTTCAAAAGGCTGGACATTGCACCAAACCAAGTGCTAAAAATCAAACATTTTCTGGGGAGCACGTCTCCAGATTCCCATTCCCTAGAAAATAAGGGTTAAATTATGGCACGTTGCATAAACTTGGCTTGCATTGTCTTGATTATAGAAGATTGAGGGGTGATCTGATCAAGGTATTTAAAATGATAAAAGGATTAAACGGGGTAGAGAGGAACTATTTCCTCTGATGGGGGAAAAACAAGAACAAGGGGACATTATCTTAAAATCAGGGCCAGGCCATTTAGGAGGGAAATCAAGATGTAATTTTTCACAAAGGCTAGTAGAAATCTGGAATTCTCTCCAAAGGCTGTGGATGCTGGAATAATTGGAACTTTCCATAGAACCATAGAAAAGATACAGCACAGAAGGGGGCCATTCCGCCCATCGTGTCCGTGCCGGCTCGAAGAACAACAAGGTGCCCGTTCTAATCCCACCTTCCAGCACCCGGTCCGTAGCCCTGCAGCTTACTGCACTTTAGGTGCAGCTCCAGGTACTTTTTAAAAAGAGTTGAGGGTTCCTGCCTCTACCACCAATTCGGGCAGCGAATTCCATACACCCACCACCCTCTGGGTAAAAAAGTTTTTCCTCATGTCCCCGCTAATCCTTCCGCCAATCATCTTAAATCTATGTCCTCTAGTTCTTGAACTCTCCGCTAGGGGAAACAGGTACTTCCTGTCTACTCTATCTGAGCCCCTCATAATTTTGTACACCTCAATCAAGTCTCCCCTCAGCCTCCTCTGCATCAAAGAAAACAACCCAGCTTATCCAATCTCTCCTCGTAGCTGCCATTTTCAAGCCCTGGCAACATTCTTGTAAATCTTCACTGCACTCTCTCCAGAGCAGTTATGTCCTTCCAGTAATGTGGTGACCAGAACTGCACACAATACTCCAGCTGTGGCCTTACCAGAGTTTTGTACAGTTCCATCATTACATCCCTGCTTCTGTGATCTATACCTCGGCTAATAACGAGAGCATTTCATATGCCTTCTTCACAACCTCATCTACCTGTACTGCCATCTTCAGGGATCAGTGCACATGCATTCCAAGGTCTCTCACTTCCTCTACCCCTCTCAATATATTCCTGTTTACTGCATATTCCCTTTTACTGTTTGCCCTCCCTAAGTGCATTACCTCACACTTCTCCAGGTTGAACTCCATTTGCCACTTTTTCACCCACTCCACCAACCCTTCTTGGAGTCTACAGCTATCCTCTTCATTATCAACTACATGGCCAATTTTTGTGTCGTCTGCAAATTTGCCAATCATGCCCCCTACATTCAAGTCCAAATCATTAATATATACCACAAACAGCAAGGGACCCAACACTGAGCCCTGTGGCACACCACTGGAAACGGATTTCCATTCGCAAAGACATCCATCAACTTTTACCCTTTGTTTCCTGTTACTGAGCCAATTTTGGATCCAATTCACCACATTTCCCTGTATCCTATGGGCTTTTACCTTTCTGACCAGTCTGTTATGTGGGACCTTCTCAAATGCCTTACTAAAATCCATGTAGACAACATCCACTGCACTACCCTCATCAATCCTCTTTGTCACTTCCTCAAATAATTCAATCAGATTTGTAAGGTATGACCTTCCCTGAACAAATCCATGCTGACCATCCCTGATTAAACCATGCCTTTCCAAGTGACAGTTTATCCTATCTCTCAGTATTGATTCTAATAGTTTGCCCACCACAGAGGTAAGACTGACCGGCCTATAATTATTCTAACTTTCCCTCTTACCCGTTTTAAACAATGGTACCAAGTTTGCAGTCTTCCAGTCCTCCGGTACCTCCCCTGTATCTAGTGAGGATTGGAAAATGATCCTCAGAGCATCCGCTATTTCCTCCCTGGCTTCCTTCAATAGCGTAGGAAACAATCCATCCGGCCCTGGGGGCTTATCAACTTTCAAGGATTCCAGTCCCTCAAGTACTTCCTCTCTCGTTATGTTTACCTTATCCAATATTTCACACATCTCCTCTTTAACTGCTACATCCGGATCATCCCTTTCCTTTGTGAATACGGAGACAAAATATTCATTTAAAACCCTACCCACATCCTCCGCTTCTACACACAAGTTACCCTTATCATCCCTGATGGGTCCCACCTTTTCCTTAGCTATCCTCTTGTTCTTAATGTACTGATAAAACATCTTTGGATTTTCTTTAATCTTACCAGCTAATATTTTTCGTGGCCTGTCTTTGCTTTCCTTATTTCCTTTTTTACATCATCCCTGTACTTTCTATACTCATCTAGGCTTTCTGCAGTATTTAGTTTTCTGTGACAGTCATAAGCTTTCTTTTTCTGCTTTATCTTGCCCCATATATTTCTAGACAACCAGGGGGCTGTAAATTTGGCAGTGCCACCATTTTACTTTGAGGGGACGTGTCTGCATTGTACCCGTAGAATTTCACTTTTTAGTGCCTCCCACATGCCACGGAGACAGAGATCGATAGATTTTTGTTAGGCAAGGGTATCAAGGGATATGGAGCTAAGGCAGGTAAATGGAGTTGAGGTACACTTGTTCCAATGAAGGGAGGGGAGGTACTTGTATTAATTACAGACACTAGTACAGCACTAGGCAATAAGGAATTAAGGAGAGAAATAACCTAAGCAGAGTCTCTTTATTGAGCTGAGGAATAGCAAGGGATTGGTCACATTACTGGGAGTATAGTATAGACCAACAAACAGTAGAAAAGAAATTGAGGATGAAAATTGTAGGCAAATGAGAGGTATGAATTAATAGGGACATATTGTAGGACATTTTGACTATCGAAAAATAGATTGGGATAGGGAAAATGTTTGTGGTGTAAAGGGGAGGTTTTTCTTGGCAGTGTTGTTCAGGGTGCTTTCTCAGTCAATATGTTGCTATTCCCAACAAGGAAAGAAGCACTGCTTGAACTGCTGTGGGTAATGTGGCAGAGCAAGTTTGAAGTTTGCAGACAATATCAAGATATGTGCACGTTAGGACTGCAGAGGATGCTTGACTACTACAGGCAGATCTAGATGTGCTGGGGAATAGACCTGTGTTTGGCAAATGATGTTTAACTTAGGAAAATGTAGTGTCATGCATGTGGACAGGTTAAATGCTAAACATACATACACCCTACAGGGAAAATAATTAAAGCCAGTGGTGTTTTAGTGTATAGATCTCTAAAGGTCCATGACCAATGCTGTGAAGCTAAAGCTAAAGCAGACAGGATTCTAGGTTGTATTCACAGGACAATTCGCTATAAAACAAAGCACACCATTTTTTCTTGTACAAGACCTTTGTCAGGCCTCAATTAGAATACTGTGTCCAGTTCTGGTCTCCTCACATGTTGGGTGATAGTGAGGCTTTGGAAAGGATGCAGAGGAGAGACACTGGATTAATTCCCAGTTTAATACACCTTAGTTATCCAGATAGGCTCGAAGAGCTGGATCTATATACTTTAGAAAAGTGTAGGCTCCGGGATGATTTGATCGAGGTTTGTAAAATAACGAAGGGGCTAGATTGTGTTTATGTAGACCAATTATTTCGACTGAATAGGTTAGGGAGGACCAGGGGTCACGCTTACAAGTTATGTAAGGGCAGAACTAGGTTGGATGTTAGGCGGTTCTTCTTTTCCCAGAGAATAATGGACCTGTTTCTGGCAAAATCTTCATACAAGAGGTCAGTATCCTGTAACGTAAATCAGGATCGACGCCTAAAGAGGCTGGAGAGGAATTTTCCAGTTTTTTTCTCTAATTGTCCTGGGTTTTTAAATCTGTTTTTTTGCCTCTCCCAGGAGACTCCGTGGCTCCGGGTGGGTGGGGAGTGTCTGTATTGTGAAGCATGAGGCATCACAGCTGTGTGGGACAGGCTGGGTGGTCCAGTAGGTTTTTTCCTATCCATCATTTTCATACATTCATATGTATCTAATAGGGGAACATTTGGAAACCAGTGACCATGATATAGTTGGGGTCAGTGTAAAAATAGAAAAGGAAAAATAAGTCAATGACATGGGTACTTGATTGGAAGAAAACACAATTACACTGAGGTGAAGAGAAATATCGCCCAGATTAAATAAAAGGAAAAACTGGCAAAGAGAACTATAGATTAACATAGAATCTGACAGCTTAGGAGGAGGCCATTCAGCCCATTGTGCCAGTGCTGGCTCTTTGAAAGAGCTGTCCAATTTAGTCCCACACCCAAGCTTTTTCCCCATAACCCTGCAAATTAGTCCTCTTCAAGTACATGTCCAATTGCCTTTTGAAACCGCCTACGGAATCTGTTTCCACCACCCTTTCAGGTAGTGCGTTCCAGGTCTTAACAGCCCTCTGTGAAAAAGTTTCTCCTCATTTCCCTTCTAGTTCTTTTGCCAATTATTTTAAATCTGTCACCTCTGGTTACTGACCTACTTGCCAGAGAAAACAGTTTTTCCCTACTTGCTCTATCAAAACCCCTCATTATTTTGATTACCTCTATTAGGTCCCCCTTAACCTTCTCTGCTCTAAGGAGAACAATTCCAGCTTCTTCAATCTCTCCACATTACTGAAGTCCCTCATCCCTGGTGTCATCCTGATAAACCTCCTCTGTACCCTCTCCAAGGCCTTAACATCCTTCCTAAAGTGTGGTGCCCAGAATTGTACACAATACTCCAGCTGAGGCCTAACCAGTGATTTGTAAAGTTTACATAGAACTACATAAAAAGTACAGAACAGAAACTGGCCATTCGGCCCAACAGGTCCATGCCGGTGTTTATGCTCCACACGAGCCTCCTCCCATCCTACTTCATCTAACCGCATCAACATATCCTTCTATTTTTCTCCCTCGTGTGTTTATCTAGCTTCCCCTTAAATGCATCTATGCTAGTCACCTCAACTACTCCAGGTAAGTAAAATTAAGGAAAACCCAAAAATGTTTTATAAACACAAAGAGCAAGAGGCTAACTAAGGAAAAAGTAGAGCCTATTAGAGACCAAAAAGGTAACCTACGTGTGGGGGCAGAAGATGAGGGTATGATTATTAATGAATACTTTGCATCTGTCTTCACAAAACGGGGGGGGCGGGGGGGAGAGGATGCAGGGGAAGGATGCAGAGACTGTAGTTGAGGAGGAGTGTGAAATATGGGATGGGATAAACATAGTGAGAGGGGAAGCATTAAGGGGATTAGCATCTTTGAAAGTAGATAAATCGCCCGGCCCGGATGAAATGTATCCCAGGCAGTTAAGAGAAGCAAAGGAGGAAATAGCGTAGGCTCTGACCATCATTTTCCAATCCTCCTTGACCAAAGACGTGGTGCCAGAGGATTGGAGGACTGTTAACATTGTACCGTTGATTAAAAAGAGTTACACCGAGTAATTGTAGGCCAGTCAGTCTAACCTCAGTGGTGGGCAAATTATTGGAATCGATTCTGAGTGACAACATAAATTGTCATTTAGAAAGGCAGGGGTTAATCAAGGACAGTCAGCATGGATTTGTTAAGGGAAGGTAGTGTCTGACTAACCTGACTGAATTTTTTGAGGTGGTAACAAGGAGGGTCGATGAGGGTAGTGCATTTGATATAGTGTACGTGGATGTTAGCAAGGCTTTTGACAAGGTCCCGCTTGGCAGACTGGTCAAAAAAGTAAAAGCCCATGGGATCCAAGGGAAAGTGGCTAGATGGATCTAAAATCGGCTCAGTGGCAGGAAGCAAAGGGTAATGGTCGACATGTGTTTTTGCGACTGGAAGGCTGTTTCAGTGGGGTCCTGCAAGGCTCAGTACTAGATCCCTTGCTTTTTGTGGTATATATTAAATGATTTGGACTTGAATGTGGGGGGCTTGATCAAGAAGTTTGCAGATGATACAAAAATTGACCGTGTGGTTGATAGTGAGGAGGAAAGCTCCAGACTGCAGGAAGATACCAATGGACTGGTCAGGTGGGCAGAAAAGTGGCAAATGGAATTCAATCCAGAGAAGTGTGTGGTAATACATTTGAGGAGGGCAAACAAGGCAAAGGAGTACACAATAAATGGAAGGATACTGAGAAGTGTAGAAGAACAAAGGGACCTTGGAGTGCATGTTCACAGATCCCTGAAGGTAGCAGGACAGGTAGAAAAGGTGGTTAAAAAAGCATACGGGATACTTTCCTTTATTAGCCGAGGCATAGAATATAAGAGCAGGGTGGTTCTGCTAGAACTGTATAAAACATTGGTTTGGCCACAGCTTGAGTACTGCTTACAGTTCTGGTCACATTTGAGGAAAGATGTGATTGTACTAGAGAAAGTACAGAGGAGATTTACAAGGATGTTGCCAGGGTTGGAGAATTTTAGCTATGATAAAAGTTTGGGTAGGCTGGGGTTGTTTTCTTTGGAACAAAGAAGGCTGAGGGGAGATTTAATTGAGGTATATAAAATTATGATGGGACTAGATAGAGTGGATAGGGAGGACCTATTTCCCTTAGCAGAGGGGTCAGTGACCAGGGGGCATAGATTTAAAGTAATTGGCAGAAGGATTAGAGGGGAGCTGAGGAGAAATTTTTTCACCCAGAGGGTGGTGGGAGTCTGGAACTCAGTGCCTGAAAGGGTGTGAGAGGCAGAAACCCTCAACTCATTTAAAAAGTACTTGGATGAGCACTTGAAGTGCTGTAACCTACAGGGCTACGGACCAAGTGCTGGAAAGTGGGATTAAGCTGGATAGCTTTTTCTCGGCTGGCACAGACACGATGGGCCGAATGGCTTCCTGATGTGCCGTAACGTTCTATGATTCTATGATGGCGAGTTCCACGTTCTAACAACTCTCTGGGAAAAGAAATTTCTCCTGAATTCCTGATTGGATTTATTAGTGACTATCTTATATTTACGGCCCCTAGTTTTTTAAAATTCGTTCATGGGATGTGGGCGTCGCTGGCAAGGCCAGCATTTATTGCCATCCCTAATTGCCCTCAAGAAGGTGATGGTGAGCTGCCTTCTTGAACCGCTGCAGTCCATGTGGTGAAGGTTCTCCCACAGTGCTGTTAAGTAGGGAGTTCCATTATTTTGACACAGCGATGAAGAAACAGCGATATATTTCCAAGTCAGGATAGTGTGTGAAGTAACAGAAAGGGTAGATGAGGGTAATGTAGTAGATGTAATATATTTGGATTTTCAAAAGGCCTTCGATAAGGTGGAGTTCAAATCAAACTAAAAAAACATTTAGTACTTATAGGGCAGGTACTAAAGTGAAAGCCAGGAAAAATATAATGAATACTGTAAAAGGGGAGATTAGAAAGGCTGTTACGCTAAATTAGCAAAAAAAAGGACAATGAAAAAGCTTTCTATAGACAATAGACTGAAGAGGACAGTCAAAGTCAGGATAGGACCACGACTAGCAATAGAATGAAGGAATGCCAGAGATACCAAAGACTTTGCCTCAGCTTTCACAGAGGAAGTAGATATAGGATTGTAAAACCATTACAAGCAGGAATAGAAATGTTAGTGGAAATTACTATGCAAAGAAAAATGGGATTAAGGAAGTTACTAAGTTGACAAATCCCACAGGCTTAAACGGTTTACTCCTGACAATCCTAAGGAAAGCTAGGGAACAAATAGCAGAGGATCTGACTACAATTTTCTTGAGTTTTATGGATCGAAAAATTGTGCCAAAGGACTGGAGGATGACAAACAGGACTTTCCTGTTCAAAGCCGGAGAGGAGAACCCCAGGCAATTGTAGGCCAGTTACTCTTACTCCAGTTGCTAGTAAAGTACTAGATGAAATTGGCAAACACATGGAGAAACACAAGTTAATCAGGGTATGGGGCTGAGCAGGGAAGCGGGATTAGACTGGGAAGTTCATGTGGAGAAAAACACAATTATCCGATTATGCTACATGTAGCTCAAAGGATATCTTTCCTGTAAATTTGTAACATCTGAAATGCGTACCCCTTTTTGTTCTACTTTGGCAATTAATGCCATTCAAAATTGAGAAATTGAATATGTAGTCAAAAATCGACATTTGATATTTGACACAGAAACTGAAAAATGTCAAGACACAGATGTAAAAGTGTAACTGCACTCTGGAAAACCAAACCACTTGTTTTTACGGTACAATCTGTCATGCCATAGAGAACCATGTCCACTTTTTTTTTATTATTCGTTCATGGGATGTGGGTGTCGCTGGTGAGGCCAGCATTTATTGCCCATCCCTAATTGCCCTCGAGAAGGTGGTGCTGAGCCGCCATCTTGAAACGCTGCAATCTGTGTGGTGAAGGTTCTCTCACAGTGCTGTTGGGAAGGGAGTTCCAGGATTTTGACCCAGCAACGATGAAGGAACGGCGATATATTTCCAAGTCGGGATGGTGTGTGACTTGGAGGGGAACGTGCAGTTGGTGTTGTTCCCATGTGCCTGCTGCTCTTGTCCTTCTGGTGGTAGAGGTCGCAGGTTTGGGAGGTGCTGTCAAAGAAGCCTTGGCGAGTTGCTGCAGTGCAGCCACAGTGCGCCGGTAGTGAAGGGAGTGAATGTTTAGGGAGGTGGATGGGGTGCCAATCAAGCAGGCTGCTTTGTCCTGGATGGTGTCGAGCTTCTTCAGTGTTGTTGGAGCTGCACTCATCCAGGCAAGTGGAAAGTATTCCATCGCACTCCTGACTTGTGCCTTGTAGATGATGGAAAGGCTTTGGGGAGTCAGAAGGTGAGTCACTCGTCTTGCCACTTTTTTTTTCTTCAGGCTTCTTGTTGGACCATTCTACCAAAGCTAAACTGATTGTTACGGATGTTCCCTAATGCATCAGAAACAGTCCTAATTTAAAGTGGTTGCCTACCTTTTAACTCATTACATAGCCAAAAATATTCAAACAATCTGTAACAAACATTGGTTAACTGGAAATGTGAAGCAAAAATTCTGCATTTTACTAATAAAAGAGATAATGCAAGGGTTTTGTGCCTTTCGAGTTTTTACATTAAATTTGTTTCACCTCATCACTGTAACCTCATCTCTAGCACATCGATATACACAGTGCATCACCTGTGTCCAAGCAGTCAAAGATCCTAATCATCATAAAGGTAAAAATCTGATCGTATAGCTTGAGTTTGAATTGGCAGTAGAATCAGAATCATAGAATGGTTACAGCACAGGAGGCGGCCATTCAGCCAGTTGAGCCCATGCCGGTTCTCTGCAACAGCAATCCAGTTAGTCCCACTCCCCCGCCCTTTCCCCGCAGCCCTGCAAATTTTTTCCCTTCAAGTGCTTATCAAAATTCCCTTTTGAAAGCCACGATTGAATCTGCCTCCATCACCCCCTCAGGCAATGCATACCAGATCATAACCACTCGCTGCACAAAAAAGTTTTTCCTCATGTCGCCTTTGGTTCTTTTGCCAATCACCTTAAATCTGTGTCCTCAACCCTTCCGTCAATGGGAACAGTTTCTCTCTATCTAGACCCCTCATGATTTTGAATACCTCTATCAAATCTCCTCTCAACTTTCTCTGCTCTAAGGAGAACAATCCCAGCTTCTTCAGTCTATCTACCTAACTGAAGTCCCTCATTCTAAAATCATTCTAGTAAATCTTTTCTGCACATTCTCTAAGGCCTTCACATCCTTCCTAAAGTGCGGTGCCAGAATTGGACACAATACTCCAGTTGTGGCCAAACCAGTGTTTTATAAAGGTTCATCATAACCACCTTGCTTTTATACTCCATGCCTCTATTTATAAAGCCCAGGATCAAGCATGTTTTTTCAACCACTTTCTGAACCTGCCCTGCCATCTTCAACGACCTGTGCACAAATACCCCCCAGGTATCTCTGTTCCTGCATCCCCTTTAGAATTGTGCCCTTTAGTTTATATTGCCTCTCCTCGTACTTCCCACCAAAATATATCACTTCGCACTTCTCTGCGTTGAATTTCATCTGCCATTTGTCCGCCCATTCCACCAGCCTGTCTATGTCCTCTTGAAGTCTATCACTATTCTCCTCACTGCTATATTTCCAAGTTTTGTGTCATCTGCAAATTTGGAAATTGTGCCAGGTACACCCATGTCCAAGTCATTCGTATATATCAAGAAAAGCAGTGGTTCTAGTACCGACCCCTGGGGAACACCACTGTATACTTTCCTCAAGTCAGCAAAACAACCGTCCACCACTACTCTGCTTCCTGTCACTCAGCCAATTTCATATCTGTGGCGCCATTGCCCCTTTTATTCCACGGGCTTCAACTTTGCTGACAAGCCTATTAAGTGGCACTTCATCGAATGCTTTTTGGAAGTTCATATACACCTCATCAGCTGCATTGCCCTCATCTACCCTGTCTGTTGCCTTATCAAAAAACTATCAGGTTAGTTAAACACGATTTTCCTTTAACAAATCCGTATTGGCTTTCCTTAATTATCGTTTCTAAAAGCTTCCCCACCACCGAGATTAAACTGACTGGCCTATAGTTGCTGGGTTTATCCTTGCACCCTTTTTTGAACAAGGCTGTAACATTTGCAATTCTCCAGTCCTCTGCAACCACCCCCATATCTAAGGCAGTAGACCGACTAGCAATACCCATTCATTAATCAGTTCACTATCAGTAGGTATTATTTTGTAGCTAGTAGTGTCCAATTAATCATACTTATTGAGGTACTCTTGGAGCCTTTTGCAACACAGCACAGCAGGGGTATTTAATTCACGACAATGTAGAATTGACATGTAAAATAGCTGTTATCCTGGCTAGGCTGTCTTGGGGTTTTTCCTCCCTCAGTAGAACTTATCAGCAAAGATTGATATGCATCAAGGAATTGTGCTAATGCATGTCTTTAATGGAGATAGGAACTTGTATTAACCAGGGAACATGGGACACAATATTGCCTGCAGTCAGGTTACTTATTGCAGGTGTACGGGGATTAACCTGGCTGAGGCTTGTTCTTATTTTCCTGCTACTTTAAAAAAAAATTGCATTTAAGGTGAGGGAAGTTAATAATGGGGAAAGGAACTTTTCCCATTTTAGACACCCAGTGTCAGCACCAAGCATGCCCACATCAGGTACGGCATAGCCAGATACTCTGCCCCAATGAGTTTTGACTCATCCTCAGACAGCACTCCTTACTGCATCAGTGTGACTTTTGTTCCCCCATTTCTCATATCAGCCTCTCTGAGTGAGGTTAATTAAGGCCAAAATAGGAATCTCTGTGGGCCCATGTCTATTAACAACTGTAAACAATTTTACAACACCAAGTTATAGTCCAGCAATTTTATTTTAAATTCACAAGCTTTCGGAGGCTTCCTCCTTCCTCAGGTGAACGATGTCATATTAACAACTGGACTGAGACTGCCTAAACTCACTTATCTCCCATCAGACCCTTGCAGCCAGCAGGCAGAGGAGACTTTCATCCCATCAGCCTAAGCTGGATTTGAACCTTGGCCCCAACAGGTCTAACCCACGGCACTGCTCAGTTCCCCCATTTTGTTGCTGTTTTTATCTGCTTTAGAGATCCGTTCCCCTAATAAATCTTTAGCACCCATTTGCCTTGCTAATCTCCTGGGAGGGGGGGGGGGGGGTGGTGGTGGAGGGGTTGTGGAGAAAAGAGTTAAGTGGCATTTCATAAGAACCTAAGAACATAAGAAATAGGAGAAGGAGTAGGCCATATGGCCCCTTGAGCCTGCTCCGCCATTCAATAAGATCATGGCTGATCTTCTGCCTCAACTCCACTTTCCCACCCGATCCCCAGATCCCTTAGTGTCCAAAAATCTATCAATCTCAATCTTGAATATACTCGACGACTGAGCATCCACAGCCCTCTGGGATAGAGAATTCCAAAGATTCACAACCCCATGAGTGAAGAAAGTTTTCCTCATCTCGTCTCGATCCATTTCTTTGGGTCAAGGTGGCTCCAAGATGAAAGGCCTGGTGATTAGCATTCAGAACCAAGTCAACACTCTGTAGTAGACTGCGGGTAATCAACTGAGCAGGTCTGCAGTACTCCAGTGCACGGCTGCTGATTGACCAAGCAGATTGGTTCACTAATGGATCCTGGAGGGGTAGACCGGTGACTGAGAGCTGGGATTCTTCCCTCTCATCTCCAGATAGCCCTGTAAGCTGAAGAGTTAACTGATAGAGCGATCCTAGACAGGCAAGCAGCACGAGGCTTACCAGTATTTTGCATAATTGTAGCTAATCAAACTCCAACAGTACACTTGCGCACACTTAGCTCTCTGGACCGTTAAGTGGGATGTGTACAGTTAAATGCACTCCACAGCGGTCAAACTAAATCTTACAGGCATGGATTTCTCAGTAGCTGGGTGTGGAGGCTCAAACAAAATGATGGGTTTCTAAGCAAGTCAATCACCCTGCTTCAGCTGGGAAGGGGCTCAAAACTGTAGTTCCAAAGCTAGTATGCTAAAAGATTACAGCTTCAGTTCATTTGTACAATTACAGTGTAACAGAGGTCCAACAGCATACCTGGTAATCTGACTAACATGCATTCCAAGATGAATCATCAAGAAAGGTTGGAAAGACCCTAGTAACCCTATAACATAAGAATTAGGAGCAAGCCATACTGCCCCTCGAGCCTGCTCCGTCATTCAATAAGATCATGGCTGATCTTTGACCTCAACTCCACTATCCTGCCCGATCTCCATATCCCTTTGAAGTCCAAAAATCTATCGATCCCAGTCTTGAATATACTCAACGACTGAGCATCCACAGCACTCTGGGGTAGAGAATTCCAAAGGTTCGCAACCCTCAGTGAAGAAATTCCTCCTCATTTCAGTCCTAAATGTCCGACCCCTTATGTTGAGACGATGACCCCTAATTCTAGACTCTCCAGTCAGAGGAAACATCCTCTCAGCATCTATCCTGTTAAGCCCCCTTAGAATCTTAGATGTTTCAATGAGATCACTTCTCATTCTTCTAAACTCCAGAGTATAGGCCCATTCTACTCAACCTCACCTCATAGGACAACCCTCTCATCCCAGGAATTAATCTAGTGAACCTTCATTGCACCGCCTCTAAGGCAAGTATGTCCTTCCTTAGGTAAGGAGACCAATACTGTACACAGCACTCCAGGTGTGGTCTCACCAAAGCCCTGTACAATTGTAGCAAGACTTCTCTACTCCTGTACTCCAACCCCCTTGCAATAAAAGCCAACATACCATTTGCCTCCCTAGTTGCTTGCTGTACCTGCATGTTAACTTTGTGTTTCGTGTACAAGGACACCCAAATCCCTCTAAATACCAACATTTAAAAAATATTCAGTTTTTCTATTTTTCCTTACTGAAGTGAATAACTTCAATTTCCCCACATTATACTCCATCTGCCACCTTCTTGCCCACTTACTTAACCAGTCTATATCTCTTTGCAGACTCTGTGTCCTCCTCACAGCTTACTTTCCCACCCAACTTTGTATCAGCAAACTTGGAAACATTACATTCGGTCCCCTCATCTAAGTCATTAATATAGATTGTAAATAGCTGAGGCCCAAGCACTGATCCCTGCAGCACCCCACTAGTTACAACCTGCCAACCCGAAATGACCCGTTTATTCCTACTCTCTGTTTTCTGTCTGTTAACCAATCCTCTATCCATGCTAATATATTACCCCCATCCCCAAGAGCCCTTACCTTGTGTAACAACTTATGTGGCACCTTATCGAATGCCTTTTGAAAATCCAAATATACTACATCCACTGGTTTCCCCCTGATCTACCCTTCTAGTTACACCCTCAAAAAACTTTAATAGATCTGTCGAAAAATTAGTCATGTACCAGCAATATTTTTTTAATTGGGAGATTTTGTTTTAAAGAAAAGTATCTCAGTGAAAAAAGTATGACTGCTGATCCATACTGAAAAGGTGCTTTTTCTGAACAGTTTACAATTATTCTGATGTCACCTTAAGAAGCTGAGACATTACTTTAATGGGCTATAGTCAATTGGCTCTCTGAAGAATAGTCAATCAATTACATTGATCTACAAGATAGCGATTTTAAATGAACAAAAATTCTGCCATGAAGATTGAATAGCTGTTTAAGCTTTAGAACTGCCAAGTGAATTTCAACTTGCTTGTACAAAAGCATCCAGGTCAGTACCTGCCATACCCTGTGCCTACATGATGAGTTTCAATCTCTTTGATGCTGCTCCAGTTAACCTGCTTGAAATTTCAAATGAACAAAAATTCTGCAATGAAGATTTGATAGCTGTTTAATCTTTAGAACAGCTTCCAATGACTTGTCTGGCTGGGATCACCCTATCTGTTAGGCCTTTGGTTGGTAGGGTTACCTGGAGCCGAGGGGAAGAATCCTAACTGCCAGTGACAGGTCTACCCCTCCAAGCTCCATCAGTGAGCCAGGCCTGGCTGGTCAGTTGCCCCAGGGTTCCGGTGTACCGAGGACCCGCCGAGCTGGTTACAGAGACGGCCACAGAGATTTGACTTGGTTTAAACAGATGTTCATTCCAAATTGCATATTTTGTGTTCACTGAAAATCTTAGCAAGTTCATTAGAGAGGAGAGAGCGCCTCATCAAGGAGAGGACAGGTGCTACTGCACAGGCAGGCGAGAGAAAACAGGAGGAGAGAGCGCCAGTGAGCCCACAATAAGTACTAAAGTAGCATTGCAGTAGCTTACAAACAGATCGCCTGTACACCCTCTCAATCAGGTAAATCCATAGTCTATTAGTTTAGTCAGCTCACAACTGACTTACTTCATTCCAGTTACATCATAACCCATTATTCTGAACTGTGTTACTAAATAAAAGAATTAGTGTGAATGCACTTCATCTTCCTCCTACTGATGTCCTCAAACAGACAGGTTGTTCGGCGACACTCGCGCTCTATTCATCTATCAATGCCAAAGAAACACACAGAAAATTGATTTGCAATCATTTCTGAAAGCAGCCCACAAAAGGAATTTTAATGGCAATTCCCTCCTGACCCACATACTATTCTACATCACAGGCAATTTATTTAAAAATGAGAAAAATGTATTTCTTGAAATTCTACTGAAATACTAACGAAAGAGACCTTTTAGTCTCCTGCCCATCAAGTTTGATCTGCATGGCATTGGTTTCAACAGGGACCCAAAAACTGGCAGAATCACACTGTAAAATATAGAGCTAGAAAATCCACACTGCAGAACTCTGCGAGCTGACAACTTGCTGAACACAGACACAGTAAAGAACACTTCCACACACTCCGTGCATAGCCCACCAGACCTTCCCAACAAGGACTACCTAGTTACCAGTAATGAGCAATACTAGCAAAGTCCGAGAGCCAGATCGCAAATAATAAAAGAGGATATAAAAAATAAAATTAAATCAGCAATCGCTATTGGGAACTGTAGTGTAGATCATACGTGCTGTGATCATTAAAACACTAAGTGAATTAAAATTAATAGGCCAGCATGGTGGATCAGGGTCTAAATCCAGACTCCTAGTATTTTTTTAGGAAAGCTCAAAGGGTTTGATAAGCCTTTGGTGCACTTTCCATTGACATTACACAACACTGTGCAATGTTGCATACTGTTCCTAAGTGTTTTGTAACTAGACTAAATATTGCATTGTGATGTGTTGAGTTTTTTGGGTCAATTTTCTCTTCACATCATCTCCTGAAGGTATTGACTCCTGCTGGGTACCTGTCCCACGAGGGCCAGATCCAAGTGGCCGTTCGTTGTCTCAGCCCAGCGAGTAGAGGGTAACCTAGCCAAGCTCCTCGCCCTACCTCCACTCATGCACTCCGAAGTCAAGGTCACTGGTAGCCAAGGGGAGCAGTTGAATTTTGCCCCTCCTTAGCTTAGGGGCAGAAGCAGCATCTTAAAGCCACTCCGACTGGGACCAGCTAAATCAGCACAGATCAAGAAGCAAACCTGAGCTCTTCTGGTCTGGGTGGTTTAATTATATGTTTTTTTGATCAATTGAGCCATCAGGGGAGCCACAGTACTTTGTTTTAAGATTCACACTGAATCAATTATACAAATTAAAATTTGATTGCATATTGCATATTCTTGCAGCCGACCTCAATTATAAAGCAGTGCTTGGAATCAGACAAAGCATATTACGAGAAATGGCTTGTATTTCAGGTGTGGCATTACAGAGTGTATATTTTGACTCCAATGCGAGCACTGAGTTGTTAGTATTTACCACACTGCACGGGAAAGAAGAACAAGATTACATAACTCGTTAAACTACTGAACTAGTTACAAATGCAGATGTTGTAAAAACTGGGACCAATTTTAAGACTAGCATTTGCAGCATCCAAAATTTAATAGTGAAACAGACACACCACAATTTACTGCATCCACACTGGGGAAAGCAAGACAATGCTGCACTAAATTCAATCACTTGTTATATATAAGAGAACCTTGTAACTTGATATGCTAGGAGAGATGGTGAACTTAATTTGTTTAGTCTTCCACTTAAGAATATTGAGCGTCTCTACTGGTGCCATGTTTAACATCCGGAGCTTATGTACCTGCTGTCTGTTGTTGGGTGTGTATGGAAGCATTGTTGACACGTGGAACATGATTTCATAATCCTTGTATGTAGTATACAGGGAATGTGTTCCTGTGGAGTCAGCTGAAAAATAAAAACAAAGCATGATGTACAAATGTTTGAAAAAGACTAGTGATTACATGCAGTAACTCCTTATCTAAAGGATACATTGGAGCTGTGTGGGGGGGGGGGGGGGGGGGTGGGAACAGGACTGTTCAATTAGATGAGGGATGGCAGTGCTGGGGAATGGAAATGTTTCCACTTCCAGGCCAGGTATAACACAAGCAGGTGGAGAATAAATCACTTTTAACTTTGACCCAATGTGTTTGAACCTGAATGTCAAAAGGTGTCTCGACTGCACCAATATGCCATTGGGCAGTTCCCACGTCAGCCATCTATGCTTATGACCCAAGTGCAATTCCCACTTTTTCCTGAATGCTAAGCATTGTTATGCTGTGGACCCAGTCCCACAAGGAACTGGCTCGAGACCACATCAACTCATTTCATGCAAGACCCTTATGCGGCCCTAAAGATGAAAGAACAGTATGCTATCCCACTGTAATTCTGCACAAGCCCCAACTAGTAGGAAGTTTTTTGGGAATTAATTTGTAGCTGCATTTATCTAATTAATTAACTAAGCCAAGTCTATTTACAAAACAAGTTAATCTTTTTTTTGAAACACAAATATTTAACCTGTTGTCCTTTGTTAAATTACCTGGAATTGTGCATCTTTCTTTAATCAAAAGGGTGGGCAGCACACTTTAGTGTCACATTGTGACCGAAGAAGTCAAGGAACTATTCAAACTTTCAGGCATTGTCGACAGCGCAACAAACCAACCCAGAGGCGACTCCTCTTTCCCCTCCGCACCTCAGATGACATCCCAATCAAAGAAAACTAGTCCCAGCCCTCACCATATCAGTCATTCTGCATACATTAACAGGTGCTACACCTTCTCCTCTAATGACCTTCTCTTCTCCATCGATATTAAATTCCCACAATGGGTTATCCCATACCCGCCTATCAGGTCAGGTCCGCCATCAACTCTCCCTGTTACTTATTAATCAAAGAGGAAGCATATTTTACTGAATTGCCACTAAACTTCTAAATGATCAAAAGGGCAACAAGAGACGAATGAGATGCAGATAAATGTAGAGATATCTTCTGTGGTAACGTGTAGGATTATGCTGCAATTCACCAGGATTTTAACTTATGAAGAAATTTTAACTCTGCAAATATTAAACTATTTTTTTTGTAAACCGCCTATTTAATTTGTAAATTAGATCTGACACACACACACACACACACACACACACACACACACACACACACATATATATATATATATATATATATATAGACATACATACATATAAATAAAAACCTATTTTCCTCTTAATATTAACCAGAAAGCTATATAGTGAAGTGACCCTCCCTGCTTCTTGTGCAGTTTGTTGATACATCCATCTTACTGAACTTGTCAGGTGCAATACTAAAGAGCCTCTGTGATGGAAAATAAAATCAGCTTCCTCCTATCATATTTTAGCAACAGCTGATGCCATTACAATGCAGAATTTGAGAGTGCCATGGAAAGGTCTGCTGTTGCCTGCCTGCCTCAACCAGAGTGCAGGAAGTTAAACTAAGAACACTGGGGTATCATTTAAAAACACCTTTTCTAAAAAAAAAAGAAAAATGGCTTACTTTTGTTATCCAGCTGTGCTCTATACTTGCTGAAGCCCTTTAGTCTCACCCTGTGGCCAAGAAGATCAAGGAACTCTTCAAACACTGGTCCTCCTGTCTCATTGTTGTACATCTCCTCCTCGGTGCTTTGGCCTGCTTTACAGTAAAGGACTCCGACTTTATGCTGGAAGCTTAGCTGAAACAAAAGTAATAATTTTAACAAAATACTGCCAATCATATTTCAGGGATTTTTTTTAAAAATTACAAATATAAAATCTCTCTCCCAGAATTTGAATGTTTATTTTCTCCCAATTCCACAAGTCCCCTAGTCACATACCAATCCCCTGTTACAATAAGAGGCAACCAATCCACACCCAAGATTCCACTAATCACTGAAACACATCCACCATTCCTGATCTAAACTTGCTACTTGGGGATGTGTGAAAAAAAAGACTTCCATTTATACAGCGCCTTTCATTTTTTTTTTATTCGTTCACGGGATGTGGGCGTCGCTGGCGAGGCCAGCATTTATTGCCCATCCCTAATCGCCCTCGAGAAGGTGGTGGTGAGCCGCCTTCTTGAACCGCTGCAGTCCGTGTGGTGACGGTTCTCCCACAGTGCTGTTAGGAAGGGAGTTCCAGGATTTTGACCCAGTGACAATGAAGGAACGGTGATATATTTCCAAGTCGGGATGGTGTGTGACTTGGAGGGGAATGTGCAGGTGGTGTTGTTCCCATGCGCCTGCTGCTCTTGTCCTTCTAGGTGGTAGAGGTCGCGGGTTTGGGAGGTGCTGTCGAAGAAGCCTTGGCGAGTTGCTGCAGTGCATCCTGTGGATGGTGCACACTGCAGCCACAGTGCGCCGGTGGTGAAGGGAGTGAATGTTTAGGGTGGTGGATGGGGTGCCGATCAAGCGGGCTGCTTTATCTTGGATGGTGTCGAGCTTCTTGAGTGTTGTTGGAGCTGCACTCATCCAGGCAAGTGGAGAGTATTCTATCACACTCCTGACTTGTGCCTTGTAGATGGTGGGAAGGCTTTGGGGAGTCAGGAGGTGAGTCACTCACCGCAGAATACCCAGCCTCTGACCTGCTCTCGTAGCCACAGTATTTATATGGCTGGTCCAGTTCAGTTTCTGGTCAATGGTGACCCCCAGGATGTTGATGGTGGGGGATTCGGTGATGGTAATGCCGTTGAATGTCAAGGGGAGGTGGTTAGACTCTCTCTTGTTGGAGATGGTCATTGCCTGGCACTTGTCTGGCGCGAATGTTACTTGCCACTTATGAGCCCAAGCCTGGATGTTGTCCAGGTCTTGCTGCATGCGGGCTCGGACTGCTTCATTATCTGAGGGGTTGCGAATGGAACTGAACACTGTGCAGTCATCAGCGAACATCCCCATTTCTGACCTTATGATGGAGGGAAGGTCATTGATGAAGCAGCTGAAGATGGTTGGGCCTAGGACACTGCCCTGAGGAACTCCTGCAGCAATGCCCTGGGGCTGAGATGATTGGCCTCCAACAACCACTACCATCTTCCTTTGTGCTAGGTATGACTCCAGCCACTGGAGAGTTTTCCCCCTGATTCCCATGGACTTCAATTTTACTAGGGCTCCTTGGTGCCACACTCGGTCAAATGCTGCCTTGATGTCAAGGGCAGTCACTCTCACCTCACCTCTGGAATTCAGCTCTTTTGTCCATGTTTGGACCAAGGCTGTAATGAGGTCTGGAGCCGAGTGGTCCTGGCGGAACCCAAACTGAGCATCGGTGAGCAGGTTATTGGTGAGTAAGTGCCGCTTGATAGCACTGTCGACGACACCTTCCATCACTTTACTGATGATTGAGAGTAGACTGATGGGGCGGTAATTGGCCGGATTGGATTTGTCCTGCTTTTTGTGGACAGGACATACCTGGGCAATTTTCCACATTGTCGGGTAGATGCCAGTGTTGTAGCTGTACTGGAACAGCTTGGCTAGAGGCGCAGCTAGTTCTGGAGCTCAGGATGTCAGGATGTCTCAAAGCGCTTTACAACCAATGAAGTATTTTTTGAAGTGTAGTTACTGTTGTAATGTAGGAAACGCGGAGCCAATTTGTGCACAGCAAGGTCCAACAAAGCAATGCAATGATGACCAGATAATCTGTTTTTAGTGATGTTGGTTGAGATAAATATTGGCCAGGACACTGGGGAGAACTCCCTTATTTTTCGAAATAGTGCCATGGGATTTTTTACATCCACCTGAGGGGGCAGACATTTAACATCTCATCCGAAAGTTGGCACCTTCAACAGTGCAGCACTCCCTTAGTACTGCACTGGAGTGTCAGCCTGGATTTTGTGCTCAAGTCTCCGGAGTGGGAGTTGAACCCACAATCTTCTGATTCAAAGAGAGTGCTACCCACTGAACCACGGCTGACACTTCAGTGCAGATTGCCTCAGTCTCCAGTTTTTCTTCCCTTGGGCAAAGTGATGGAATCTGATATCCTCATTCAAGACCACCATCACGACATGGTGAACATAGGGGAGATCCCATTCCACTGCGCAGCATATCAGTTCACAAACCTGCTGTACCACTGGGATTATCTCCATCTTCTTTTATTGAAGAAGAATGTTTGAGGAATTCTCTTCCAAGTGTAGAATGGATGAATTTCAATAATTCAATCATGTGCAATTACAATCAATAATGGATTACATCTGTATGAATATTTACCATATCTATCTTTATTCTGATAAAGAGGAATTATTTATTGCTAATTCATCTATTTTGATGGCCAACATTGCAACAAATTATCCTGGAGTGTTGACTGCAGTTGGAAGAACTATTAATAGCTACCTGATCACTCTCTGCAGATTTCTGTTTATTTATGGCCCTGAGTTGTTATAATCCGGGAAAATAATTAAAGGCTTTCCTAATGGCTTCCTGAGTATAGCTGTTGATGAGATGCCCTTGTATGTGTTTGTGACTGAATGCCAAGAAGTCAGCCCACATTTTAAGCCCAGTGGAGTCAGCCGAAGGTGTAGGCCTGAGAAAGAGAGACTGAAATTACTGTGGACTTGACCTGATAGCTGTACAATAAAGCTCATTATCTCGGGGTATAGACCTTGGTCGATTTTTTAGAATTCCTATTTGGAACTGGGAAGTCACAATATTTACGGTTACAGTTATACTGTGCTACTAGTCCAAGAACCAATACTACAGAGTCGATTTGCAGTCAGTAACACCTGAATTGTACTGCCCAGCCCAAACTGCAGCTAAGCCACAGGTCTGTAAATCCATGCTCACACTCGTGCACGGAGCTGTGCTCCCAGGTGGGAAATTTTGATTGTGTTGAGTGTGCGGGTGGGAGCTTTCACACTCTGAAAACAATTTTTATAAATACTTTGCTTCAGTTTGTGAAGTGCACCAGAGGTCCAGAGCATTTTATAAACCTAGCTTAGAGTTATGTCCACATAGTGTCAATACAAGTGCTATGAGGTGGCCTCCCCGAGAGGGTTTCTCACTACTATGTTCCAGAGATCACTTTTCTGGCACTGCAAGCCTGAAAAGGCTTTGCAGCGATGAAGTGGCAGCATAACTGCACCCAGGGATCGTATCTATCTGTGATATATTGAAATTATGTCTGCATCCACTTCCTATTTACTAAATTTCACTTCCTGTTTTTGCCACACAGAGTTCTACCAAAGTCCAGATCCTCCCTCCATACTGAAGCCTCAGCAAAGAACCTCCCCGCTCCTCTGCAACACTGTCAAACCCCTGGACCCCGACCCTAGTTCTGCCAAACCTCAAGACCATTCCCCCCCGCCCAGTCTTGCTACAGCACTGCCCCCGAGTGCAGCTAAACACCATTCCTCCTTCCTAAACACCAACTACCTACCTCCAATTGGTGCATCTCATTCCATCTTATTGTGTTTTCTCAGATTTAAAAATGGTAAGTGATTAAAAATTTAAAATATAGGTAAAGGAATATGGATAAATTAAAGGCCACTCATTTACAGAATAATGGACAGAGTTACAGAATTCAATTCCCAAGGCACCAATAAAAATCCTAGGATACCATTTAATAAAAATAGAATTTGACTTTTTCAGTCACTAAGTCAGTGGCCCTGCTGTTACCTGCTACGTGGCACAAACACCCCTCGTTATAAAACAGTGAATCCTCTGACTCATTGCGAACGACGCCACAGGAGATCTACTGGCGTGTCTTGTCCAATTATCCCTCTCCCTCTAAACCCACTTCACCTAAAGACTGCACTTGGTCTTGACTTCCAGTGAGCAATGTCACAAGTGATCAACTAGTTACATATAAAATAACTTCACATTTCAAACAGAACAAAGCTCTCATTAATGAATCTTACCATCACAACTTCTAGTAAAAATACATTGTTACATTTAACTAAATTTACATCGTCTTGTTTCGGTCTGTTGAACATTTTGGTTTAAAAAGGAAGCACTGCTGATATCATCAGGAGCGTGGGGTTCGAAAAGTTGCTGAGCTGGAGAATTTATGGAGGCTGAATGAAGATAAATAGCTGATGCTGAAGTATACTTAAGGTGAAGGCTGATGTTAGCTGGCCTCCTCCACACTGCTGGCCTTGGTAGTTCATTCATCCCAACAGCTGTAATGATTTCATTACTCACAGCTTAAATATTTCAAAATTAGCAAATGGGCAGAACAAAAAAAAATATATTTTTTAAAACAAGGTCCCCGTTGAAATGATTTGAATTCTAAAGTTATGGTTATTAAAAGTTGTGTGTTCTCTGCCTTTTATAAAAGGTGTCAGCTATGGCTCAGTGGTATCACTCTGAATCAGAAGGTCATGGGTTCAAGCCCCACTCCAGAGACTTGAGCCCATAATCTAGGCCGACACTCCCAGTGCCAATACCGAGGAAGTGCTGCACTGTCAGAGGTGCCGTCTTTTGGATGAGACATTAAACTGAGGTCCCGTCTGCCCCCTCAATGTGAACGATCCTATTGAATAGCACCAAAGAGTTGTCTTCGCCAATATTAATCCCTCAACTAATATCTCATTCCTATTTGTGGGACATTGCTGTGTGCAAATTGGCTGCCATGTTTCCCTACATTTTTAAACAATTTTACAACACCAAGTTATAGTCCAGCAATTTTATTTTAAATTCACAAGCTTTCGGAGGCTACCTCCTTCGTCAGGTGAACGATGTGAAATTCACATCGTTCACCTGACGAAGGAGGTAGCCTCCGAAAGCTTGTGAATTTAAAATAAAATTGCTGGACTATAACTTGGTGTTGTAAAATTGTTTACAATTGTCAACCCCAGTCCATCACCGGCATCTCCACATCATCCCTACATTTTAACAGTGTCTATACCACCAATGTACTTCATTGGCTTAGTAGTACTTTGGCTCATCCTGAGAGCATAAGAATATAAGAAATAGGAGCAGGAGCAGGAGCAGGCCACACGGCTCCTTGAGCCTGCTCTGTCATTCAATCAGATCACGGCTGATCTTCCACCTCAACTCCACTTTCCTGCCCGATCCCCATATTCCTAGATTCCCCTAGGATGAAGGGGAAAAATGGCTAATGTTATAAAGTGTGCTACCATAGTTTGAAATTGAAGCCACCAAATGTATAGCTCATGATAAGCTTCTAGTTAAAAACTAAAATGTACTTGCTATACCTCACACACACATGGATTTGTTGAAAAGCCTGTACTGGGATCTTCCTACCTCTGGCACTGCAAAAGGCGTATGTTCTCATTAGAATACTTGCAACAGTCCACTGTCCAGTCATGTTCTTCTAGTCACTGATCATATCAGTGACCAAACTCTACAAGAGGCCAGAGTCAGAGGAACAAAGAGTTCGGGATACAGGAGGTTACAGACATGGGGAGGGGTGAGATCATGGAGGGATTTAAACATTAGGCTGAGAATTTCATATTTGAGGCTTTGGGGATCCGGGAGTCAATATAAGTTAGCGAACACAGGGGTGATGGGGTGAGTGGCACTTCATGCAGGATAGGACACGGGCAGCAGAGTTTTGGATGAGCTGATGGTTAAGTTGTGTGCAGGATGAGTGGCTGGCCAGGAGAGCATTTGAATAGTCAAATCTGGAGGTAACAAAAGTATGAATAAGGGTTGAGCAGCAGATGGGCTGGGGTGGAGGCGGGCAACGTCACGTGGGTGGAAATAGGTGGTCTTTATGCAGTGGATATGAGTCGGAAGCTCAGCTCAGGGTCAAGTAGAACACCACGATTGCGAACAGTCTGGTTCGGCCTCAGACAGTGGCTGGGGAGGGGGATGAAAATGGTGGTGCAGGTACAAATTTTATGGCAGGGGCCAAAGACAATGGCTTCGTTTTTCCCAATGTTTAACTGGAGGGAATTGCAGTTTTCAAAATAGAAGCTGATAAAACGTGAAGGTAGCTACTATATGATCAGCTATACAAAATCACAACCTTCGATTTAAATTTATTTCTACATAGGTTTTTCTGCAACTTCCTCAGAAACTAACACCCAACCATTAGTTTTGGCAACTGCTCAAATTAAAAGTCTATGCATTATGCAGTAAGTGCTGAGAACGTACACGGTCTAATAATTGTCAAAAAAGAAAACATTGCTCGAAGCATGGAATTCAATAAAAGTACGATGGAGTGAACAGGGATGTACTTCAAGGGTATGCAATATTGCCATTTGACGACAAGGCTTTAGTAACCCAAGTCAGTAATTTTAAAACTATGAATATTTATAAACCTATTTACAAGAAGTGTATTCAGGAAACATCCAAGTTCCAAAATTGGTTAAAGATGAATTAAATTTTCACAAAGCTTAGACTTCAAATGAAATATTTCAGTTGTCTAAGCAATGCTCACTTTACACGCTTCAATTGCCTGTCTGAGCCTTTGATCTTTCAAACACTAAGTAACCTTGCCCTTAGGACAAAACCATATCAGTTTGTAAGTTTATGTGCAACAAACTATGTTCAAATTCATGAAGATCTATTCTGACCATTATACATTAGTGAATGAGTGAATGAGTGAAGAAAACAATGACCGTATTGGGTCCAGACCATCACTAAAAACTGAAAAACCACAAATTATTGAGCTGTCCGGTAGTCAATTACAATAGAGACAGGCTAGGATCATCATAAATACATGAACAATTAGCATTTGTTGTTGTCCTTGCTCTGTTAATGAAGGAATACTACAGACATTGACAAGGAATCCGACTCAACTGAGAAAAATCAGAGATGCCCGATTCTTTAATGGACTTCTCAGCCAGACTATAATAACTTGTTCATGCCATGTAAAAGAACCTTTCTATATTCAACCATGGAACGCTGTTACAGCACTGGCTCCCCCCACCAAAACTTGTTCTCATGTTCATGGCTGGACAGTTTCCATAAGCAAACCTTGTGTGCACAGGATGGCATGCCTGGTTTTAACTATTAACCCCTAATCACACTATATTGTTCACTAAAGAGCATTTGGGATGTCCACCACATTCCCCCATCATTTCCAAAAACAAAAGAATAACATTTCCAGAAACTACTTGGTCAAGTTTATTTTCAGCTGAAATATATAGATGCAGAAAGACACAATATACTAAAAATGCAATAACTAGGCTTACAAAATAGAAGGGTTAGTCTGACTATTTAAAAACAAGAGGGACAGTCTGAAATCCGTACAGTTCTACAAAACAGAGTCCAATCATGGGAGGTGATTCCTCACGGTGCCTTATTAGCCAGCTTACATGCAGAGGCATGGCAAAGTATGGAACTAAAAACCCCAAGAAAGTGTGCAGGTTTTAAAAGCATCTATTTCTTTGATGTAAAAGCAGACCATTTGAAGATTGTCCTTACTGAACACACTTCACAGGAAACCATGCATCAATTGTCCAGGAAATCGAGCATCATTAGTGATAGAATCATACAGCACTGAAGGCGGCCATTCAGCCCATCGTGCCTGTGCCAGCTCTTTGAAAGAGCCATCCAATTTTTTTTTTATTTGTTCACGCGACGCGGGTGTCGCTGGCAAGGCCAGCATTTATTGCCCATCCCTAATTGCCCTGGAGAAGGTGGTGGTGAGCCGCCTATTTCAACCGCTGCAGTCCATGTGGTGAAGGTTCTCCCACAGTGCTGTTAGGTAGGGAGTTCCAGGATTTTGACCCAGCGACGATGAAGGAACGGCGATATATTTCCAAGTCGAGATGGTGTGTGACTTGGAGGGGAACGTGCAGTTGGTGGTGTTCCCATGTGCCTGCTGCTCTTGTCCTTCTAGGTGGTAGAGGTCACGGGTTTGGGAGGTGCTGTCGAAGAAGCCTTGGCGAGTTGCTGCAGTGCATCCTGTGGATGGTACACACTGCAGCCACGGTGAAGGGAGTGAATGTTTAGGGTGGTGGATGGGGTGCCAATCAAGCGGCTGCTTTGTCCTGGATGGTGTCGAGCTTCGAGAGTGTTGTTGGAGTTGCACTCATCCAGGCAAGTGGAGAGTATTCCATCACACTCCTGACTTGTGCCTTGTAGATGGTGGGAAGGCTTTGGGAAGTCAGGAGGTGAGTCACTTGCCGCAGAATACCCTGCCTCTGACCTGCTCTTGTAGCCACAGTATTTATATGGCTGGTCCAGTTAAGTTTCTGGTCAATGGTGACCCCCAGGATGTTGATGGTTGGGGATTCGGCGATGGTAATGCCGTTGAATGTCAAGGGGAGGTGGTTAGACTCTCTCTTGTTGGAGATGGTCATTGCCTGGTGCGAATGTTACTTGCCACTTATAGCCCAAGCCTGGATGTTGTCCGGGTCTTGCTGCATGCGGGCACGGACTGCTTCACTATCTGAGGGGTTGCGAATGGAACTGATCACTGTGCAATCATCAGCAAACATCCCCATTTCTGACCTTATGATTGAGGGAAAGTTATCGATGAAGCAGCTGAAGATGGTTGGGTCTAGGACACTGCCCTGAGGAACTCCTGCAGCAATGTCCTGAGGCGGAGATGATTGGCCTCCAACAACCACCACCATCTTCCTTTGTGCTATCCAATTCGCCCCAGTGCCCCGCTCTTTCCCCATAGCCAAGCAAATTTTTCCTTTTCAACTATATATCCAATTCCCTTTTGAAAGTTGCTATTGAATGTGCTTCCACCTCCCTTTCACCCTTCCCCAATATTTCCTGACGTTCACACTTGCCTTGCATAATGATTCAACAGAAAATAAAAGCTGACATGACTTTTTCATCACCAAGAGGAATTCACATAGAACAGCAATGCAAAGGACCCTATGGACATAAACAATGGACTGTATTTTGAGCAGCCTGTTATGCATGGAAACTAATTTGAGACATTTCCTGTTGCATACAGCCACTAGTGTTCCAATGAAGTAACTTGGATTCTCTTGTCAGCTGACACATCTCTCTACGGGCATCTCCCGTGTCTCCCATTCTCTCCATGTTCATTTTTAGTTACAGTGTTTTGCCTTCTCGTGTCCTGCCAGTTTCTCTCCCAGTTCCCTCTTACCTTTGTAGAAGATACTTTGTATATTCACTCACATGCTGCCCTGGCATGCTGGTTCAGCAATGAATCTGGTCCGCTTCCTGCTACTTGCTGTCTGCTGGCCTGCCCAATGTTTTCCCGGCCCTTGAACGTCCATCATCCTCCCAGCGCCTTCTCCAATACCTCCTGGCCTGATCTGCGATATTTACCAGTTAACTAGTAATTCAGTTCTCCCAACACTGGACCACCATTGTGGAACAGGAGGTGAGTGGGGATGAAGACGTACAGTACGGCCCCACAGTGAAGGAGCAAGGTCGGGCCATCTCTGCTGGAGGAAGCGAGGCGCATACCAGAAAAAGGCAGTGGGGAAATTTTTTAAAAGTAAGAAACATTTGGCAGGGACAGGAAGAATAAATACTTTTTTTAATTATTTACCTGAAAAAAATTGAAGGCCAGATATAGTGGGAAGTGTCTTTTGTCTTAATTTTGTATCCAATCATCTGGAAAATAATGGCCCAGAATTTGCTGTTAAACGGTGAGGCGAATGTCGCTCACCATTATTTATGCGTAAATCACACAGCAGCTTCAGGCGAGGGCAGATGCGTAGGTATATGCGCAAAATCAGAAAGTTGCTGTTCGAGATGCATCACTCTGCCATTAGCTTCACGAAAATGGCATCTCGCTGTCTGCCTCACCATCCAAATGCATTGAACGGCGCGAATTTCCTGTATTTGTGTGGTAAACATGAACTAAACCCACCACAGAAAATCAGGGCTTGTCTATTTCAGTCTAAGTACCATTTTAATGACATGATAAGTATTAATTACTGCCAATCAACCTCTCGCACTGAAAATTAACTATTACATGTGTGGAATCTCATTCCTTCAGGTTTTAATTGTTGTTGGAGTTTTAAAAAAAAATTAAATTAATATTTTTAAAAAAAACTTTTTCTCTCTCTCAATCAGATCTTTCTTTCCCTCTCTATTTCTCTTTCTGCACCTGCTTTAACATTTAATTCACCCATTCTAACTTACACTTCTCAGTCCTTGCGCTGTTGATTTCACAAACCTTTAATCTGATTGGTTAAGGAGACACCCAGTTGCTTGCCCTGTTCACTCCTGTCACAGGCGCCCAGTAGAGGGCGCCGCACCGTTTTCATCTCGCACTTCCAGCAACTTGTGGCGCAAAATATCATTGGGATATAATGGACATGGGTAAGTGTAACTAACGGCAGGCGCCATTCGTTGACCGGCTACAGCAAATTCTGGCCCAACTTCTCTCATCCGTTTTAGCTATATGGGGAAACGGAACCTTGAGTTAAGATACCTGTGCTGCAGAAAGAGTTCTGATCTCATGAGATGTGAAGATATATTACTAAATGTCTTGTGTATGGCATGCACCTCCTGTCCCCAAACTTTACTTCCTGTTGTCATTATTAAGTAACGCTTTTTTGAATTATAAAAGTTGACATACAAAATACATTTTTTTTAAAAATGTAGGAGCACTTCCAAATGAATGGCAAAATCTTCCACCCAAGCGTGGCTATCTAGTTTCCTTTCAAAAACCGCTGTGTTTAACAATTGATGGCACATCTCTTTTACCATCAACTCAGCTATTCCTACAGTCTTTTATTGTTTCTCCCACTCTTTTTCTTCTCTACACCAGTAACCTCCATTCATCATTCACCCCAATCCACTCCTTGGCTTAAGATCATACTGTAAATTTATCAACTTCTCAGATTGCAGCCACATTCACAGCTAACATTCTTCTTGTAGTGAGGGTGGAATCACTCCATTTTCTCTATGTCCTTTTATAGGGCAACAACATTCTTGGCCTCACTATTTCCTCTGATCTCAAATAGAATCCATACATCTCCTGTATTACGAAACCTATCTCCAAGAACAACAAACCACTCTTTTGTGCCATACATTGCCCTTTCAACAACTCTTAGCTCCCCATAATGCCCTAACTCACCCAAGGCTCAAGTACTGCCCCCATATCGAGTGAGGCTCTTTCGCACCTCTCTTCTGCTTGTTGACAGAATACAAGAAAAAGTTTGTTGCCCAATAAGTGATCCTACTCAATGGCAATGTTCACATGATCTTTTGTTGTCTCCTTCCTCCTTGAGTGAAAATTCGCCATTCTACACATTGTTCCTTGCATTCTCACTGCGTTGAAATTAAGACTTATCGCACTGTTTCAAGCTCAAACTCATCCTTTTCCAGAGACCTGGAACTCTGGCCCCTCTCAATATTTCCCCATGCTTACTATCTAAAGGCTTTTTACTCCAGACGTGGCATCACTCCTAACCACTCCTCCCATTTGTCTCGTTTTATCTCCGACCCTTTTCAAACTTGATAGCGTCCTGCAAAAAAAAGGTACATCACAAACATACATTCACAAGACTTTTCTTCTCTGAAAAGGCTCTAATCCAGTTGGTTATTTCCCTGTACCCCTAAGAAGTAGGCAAAAAGCAGATAGAAAAATTCTTACGGATGACAAATTTTTTAATAAAACTTCTTGGGACGTGAATGACCCCAGCCACACATCCCTAATGTCCATCCCTCATTGCCCTGAGGATATTTAGAGACAACCATGTAGCATGGGACTTGAATCACATGTAGGCCAGACTGGGTAAGGACGCCAGGTTCCCTTTCCTGAAAGACATCAGTGAGCTAGTAGAGTTTTTATGACAATCCAGCAGCTTTCAGGGTTATTTTGTCTGGTGCTAACCAACATTTACCAGATTTACTGAATTCAGTTTCACAACTTGCTGTGGTGGGAAAGGGTCAGCTAATTGTATTCAATAGCCGAGCTTTCAGAGAGGAAGGTCCGCCCTGTCTGTCAGGTTATGGTGACGTCATAACTTTAGCAAGGCCAAGACATCCAAAATCCTTGGCTTTCATTGGTTCTTATCTGTACAATAAGTTATTCTGCTGATAAGGCCAAGTATATAAGAAATTTCCTTGCTTAAAGAACAATCTTAATGGATGGCTTTTGAAATCAAAAGTCTATCCCCCTTGGTTAGTCTTCACCATCCGGGTGGCGGCAATTATCAACTCCCATCAAATAGCGAAATGGCCAAGTCTCCCTCTAACTGGGAGTGGTAGAATCCGTGAGGAGATTGTCCAGCAGCTGATGCAGTGGTCTGGTGTTAATAAGCAAGTATGGAGGCAATGGCAGGCATCAACTTGGAATCCTAACAGCTGATGCCAGAGCTTAGGCACTTAGAATTCCACAGACAATTCAGCCATGCAAAGCTGAGGAACTGACTCAGAGCACGTTTGGACGCAGATGTTTCAAAGGAGGTCAAACCCTAATGGATATTCCTAGACTGGTAGAGCTTGCTAATATTGCAACGCTAGTCCAAATGGTGTTAAACAATGTCCACACTCCACATCTGATCCACAGTAATCTGTGATGTGTGATGAACTCTGTCTCATGCCATCCAGATCCCACAGCTCTTCAGATGTGATGGATCATGCTAGCCCTGCTGTGGGCAATTTTCAAAAATACTACATTTCTAAGTAAATTCATTAAAATTATCAATACATGAATATTTTCCCATTACTTAAAAAAATAGAATCGTATAAACACACGACATATTGATTTGTATCCAAATATATAACTTAAATACCAAAAACATTTATTCTCATTAAGCTAAAATGAATTGAAAACATAACCACTCTTCTGACCAATTTTCTGTTTACCGGATAAACATGATGGACTGCACTTTGGTGAACTACCCCAGCGAGCCATGCATCTTGTTGAATTGATTCTGTATGAATACAGCAATTCAGCAAATGAACAGGATAGGGATTATGCAAGGCAGATAAATCTCTATACTTGTAATGCATAGACAGCTGTGAATTATTTATTAGACTTTGAACGGTTCAGCTTATTGTTATGCGCGGTTGAACAAAGGCCTGTCTTTTGAGTGGATTTCAGGCTTGAGATGCTACAGTAGTTTTCTACTCAACCACTGAAGTTTAATGGTACTATTAAATACTGGTCCGACCATCTAATTGCCATCAGAATGTGTCACACCCTTTTTTTTCCCCTTGTGCAAATCCCCAATACCTTATTCATACCAAGAGACAGGTTAATCAGTCATTGCTAGCGTATAATGCTGTTGTCATAGCAACACTAATTCTATCCACAAGGCAACAGCTCTTCATTTTGTCATTTCAGGTTAACCTTTTCAGAACCAATGCGTCATTTTAATATTTAAATTTTGAATAAATTACAAACTACTTTACTCCCCCCGTTAATCGACACAATAGGCTTGAGCTATCGTAATGTTTCCCTAATGAAGCTAGAATCACAAGCTGTATGGAAGAACGGGTCATTCTGAAGAATTTTTCTTTTATCCGTTCATGGGATGTGGGCGTCGCTGGCGAGGCTGGCATTTATTGCCATCCCTAATTGCCCTTTGAGAAGGTGGTGGTGAGCCGCCTTCTTGAACCGCTGCAGTCCGCGTGGTGAAGGTTCTCCCACAGAGCTGTTAGGAAGGGAGTTCCAGGATTTTGACCCAGCGACGATGAAGGAACGGCGATATATTTCCAAGTCGGGATGGTGTGTGATTTGGAGGGGAACGTGCAGGTGGTGTTGTTCCCATGTACCTGCTGCTCTTGTCCCTTTAGGTGGTAGAGGTCGCAAGTTTGGGAGGTGCTGTCGAAGAAGCCTTGGCGAGTTGCTGCAGTGCATCCCGTGGATGGTACACACTGCAGCCACTGTGCGCCGGTGGTGAAGGGAGTGAATGTTTAGGGTGGTGGATGGGGTGCCAATCAAGCAGGCTGCTTTGTCCTGGATGGTGTCGAGCTTCTTGAGTGTTGTTGGAGCTGCACTCATCCAGGCAAGTGCAGAGTATTCCGTCACACTCCTGACTTGTGCCTTGTAGATGGTGGAAAGGCTTTGGGGAGTCAGGAGGTGAGTCACTTGCCACAGAATACCCAGCCTCTGACCTGCTCTTGTAGCCACAGTATTTATATGGCTGGTTCAGTTAAGTTTCTGGTCAATGGTGACCCCCCCCAGGATGTTGATGGTGGGGGATTCGGTGATGGTAATGCCGTTGAATGTCAAGGGGAGGTGGTTAGACTCTCTCTTGTTGGAGATGGTCATTGCCTGGCACTTGTCTGACGTGAATGTTACTTGCCACTTATGAGTCCAAGCCTGGATGTTGTCCAGGTCTTGCTGTATGCGGGCTCGGACTGCTTCATTATCTGAGGGTTTGCGAATGGAACTGAACACTGCAATCATCAGCAAACATCCCCATTTCTGACCTTATGATGGAGGGAAGGTCATTGATGAAGCAGCTGAAGATGGTTGGGCCTGGGACACTGCCTTGAGGAACTCCTGCAGCAAGGTCCTGGGGCTGAGATGGTTGGCCTCCAACAACCACTACCATCTTCCTTTGTGCTAAGTATGACTCCAGCCACTGGAATGTAGCAGTGAAGGACCACTGAATAATTTCATAGCTCAGTGCTGTTGTAATTCTATACAATGGAACTTTGAATGATAATCAACTACAGGAGTATTATTGAGTGGCTTGACCAGTAAAAAAAATTCTAAAACCTGTATTGCATTGCTGGCAATCTTATACATGTGCAAAAGACCACTGTGCTGTCCATTGCATTAGCCACTAGCCACGTGGCTAACTGGGAACCCAGATGTGGCTAATTGCATTTGATTAATAAATAAAAGATGAATAATAGACTGTCGTTGGGCATGTGATCTCAATACTAATTTGCACAACATATGCATGTATACTTTAACCTTTTTGTTTGTTTGCTTTTCATCTTAGCGTTTTACCAAGAGTGTGCGATTAATTTTTGATCGTTGAGTGCTTTATGTCCGTGGTTACTGAATGATGGTAGACGTTTGTTAAGTAAATATACACATGAAATTCATTTACCTGTATTGTGTGAAAGACACTTTCTACTAAAATTAATGGATATGGCTAAACGCTGTCGTCATAGCCACACCCTGTCAGCAATTTCTATTGGACAACACAGAGTTAAACTCAACCACATCTGTTGATCTGTGGCCTCGGTCACTTAAGCCCTGGTGCCAAAAATTCTGCTTTGGCTGGGGGTGGGGGTGGGGATGGGGGGGTTGGAAGACTGACAGGTGACTGACCATTTTAGGTGTTGGCTAACTATTTGGGCCCAATCCTGGAATGGATTTTTAGGTTGGGCTGGTGCTTCCTTGAATGGCAGTGACTCCAAGGCACAGAGATTCCTTTGATAGGGAGCCCTAGAACTCTGCCTGGAGTTACTCAGAGACCAGAGATGTATAACCAGACATACCCATGAAACAGGATTACCTGGGCAGCAGACCACACTAACAACAGAATGAAGAAGTAGTCCATCATCTACTATTTCAAGTATGCTGCATCTCACTGTGATCTGGAGTGTCCTGGCCATAGCTGCTGGATACTTTTTAATTACTGCACTCAGCATGCAACTACGTCAAGTTATGGAGTGATCTGGAAGTTACACCATCCTCCTCTTTTCTTCCTCTAAGGCTAGAGTACACTGCAGCCAAGTAAAATGAATTTCCTCAGTGGTCACTGCATGTCTACAGTATTCGCCTGCTGTAGCCAGGTCTGAGGAAAATTGACTCTTTCCAAACAGTCTTTCTAAGCAGATTTTGTGGCAGATCCACAAAGGAAGTGGAAGGGGCAATGCAGAAAATACATAGTACATAGGAAGTTCCAGCAAGGCTTGCAGCTTCAGAGATTAAGAGGTAAAGGTGCATCCAGAGGGATGCTGTTAAACTATTCGATTCACAAAGTGAAGTCTAACCCTGGAAGTATTGAATGATGAGTGCCACAAGCAAATGTTTAGTATTCTTCCTCCTCCACTCCACCCCGATTCAGATAGTCCCAAGGGTTAAGACAACATTGTGGTGTCCTTACATTGGAGAATTCTACGGTTCTTACATTTACTTTAGAACCCATCAACATCTTGGGGGAAAAGCTTGACTATTTGCCCGCAGCTACACAAGATAATCGAGTGCACCTCAAACAGTGTTGTTGGTAAGAACTGGTCCAGTGACAAACTGCCACGTTATCCTCTGCTGCATGAATCCCTCAGTGACCTAGGAGTTGTGTGTTCCTGTTTAGATTTGGACTACAGGTCCAATTCTAAAGACTGACCCTCAGTGAGTCAAGGTGTTTTAGGCAAAGATATCTCAGCCTCAAGGATCATGTTTTAATACTTTAAATCTCTCTTGCTGTGCCCTTCAGGAGAGATGTAAATAAGCATCAGACTTGTCAAAGTTGTGCCTCATGGAAAACAACAAACACTTTTGCTGCTTGAAGATCCCCAGTAAGGGTGGATACAATTTGTTGGCAGATGCCACAGGAGACTGTCATTGTAAACAACGGTGTTTTTTCAAGAAAAAGAATAAAAGACTTGGTGCAGGGAAAATGTAATAATGTGAAAATTTCTAACTCAAGACGTAAACAGCAGCATGAACATTTGTGGCTAAAGATTAGAATTAGCAACCAACTCTAGGGCAAAAAGAAACAACATTTTCATACTGGGACAGCAGCTCTGGAGAAAGATCAAAACTCCTGGGACAGTGCGCCTGACTTTTCTTTTGCTTGACAAAGGGTCTATCCTTGTGCATGAAAAGGACGAACATGAATGAAGATCATTTTTTCCTCTTCATAGACAAAGTTATTGACATTGATGTCCTATAAATTGCCAGAATATTAACAAGTCAATGCATGATATTACACTGTTAATAAGGCACTCTTGGATTTCTTTGGGGAGTGGGAAAGTTAAGTCAGGAATGCTATTTTGGTTAGTTATTCAGGATATATTTGCACTATTGGCAAAAGAGCCAGAGGCGACATGAGAGAAAAAATGTTTACACAGCGAGTTGTTATGATCTGGAATGCGCTGCCTGAAAGGGTGGAGGAAGCAGATTCAATAGTAACTTTCAAAAGGGAATTGGATAAATACTTGAAAGATAAAAATTTGCAGGCCGATGGAGAAAGAGCAGGGGAGTGGGACTAATTGGACAGCTCTTTCAAGGAGTTGGCACAGCCTCCTTCTGTACGGTATTATCCTATTATTCTATAATCGATGATTCAGTGTAAGGCAGCTTCACTTCACACTAATGCTGCAGTGGTAGCATGAATGCAGCCTCAATCCTTGGTGAGGGCCCGACCAGACACCAGAGAAAAGCGAAGACCCTGGAGGAGGAGGTGGTCTTGATTTACATTTGGCTGCTTCACACCAACACTCAACTTGTCTCAGCCAATCTGCTGCTGAAACTCTCATCTATGCCTTTGTCACCTTCGGATTCCACTATTCCAATGCTCTCCTGGCCAGTCTCCCATCTTCCATCTTCTGCAAACTTCAGCTCATCCAAAACTCTGCTGCCCATATCCTATCCTGCACGAAGCCCCACTCACCCATTATTGACCTGCACTGGCTCCACTACTCCAGAATCACCCTGGAGAGCAAAGAACTGGCTTCTTTTCTCCACTACCAACTGCCCCTTAAACCTCTCTCTGTGCTCCTCCACCCTCATTCACCAACAAGTGCGAGGAACTCATGGACGACTTTGTCACTAAGATTGAGACCATCCATTCAACTGCCTCTGCTACTTTTCCCCCCACCCCACTTCTCCTTGGCTACCAAGCCAAACCTCTCCAAGGCTTCTTGCTGCCCGAGCCCTGATCCCACACCTTTCTCTAGCTTCTTTCCCCATCTCCCTTCAAGTCCTATCTGAGCTCATCTTATCCGTGAGACCCACCACCTGCTCCATTGACCCTATTCCCACTGAACTGCTGACCACCCAACTTCCATTCCTGGCCCCCATGCTAGCTGATGTAAATTATTCCCTCTCAGGTACTGTCCCCTTTTCAAAATTCCCACTCGACACCTGTCCTGGTAAACTACCGCTCCATCGCCAAGCTCCCTTCCCTCTCCAAAGTTCTTAACGCGATGTCACCTCCCAAATCCACACTCATCTTTCCTGCAATTCCACATTTGAATGTTTCCAATCAGGTTACTGCCCCAAGGTGATCGGCCCTCTTCATAAATGGCCAACTCAAACACGCCATTGAAGCATTCCCAGTGCCTTCCAGGCCACGACTCGGCTAGGGGACCCTGGTGAGCCCCACTTTTACCCATGGAGAAGAAAGCTGTACACCCAGTTCTTCCCAGTGTCCTGATCACTGGGCAAAGGGAGGCAGGAGACAAGGAAATGCCTGGCGAGGGGAAGCCATCCCCTCCTATGTCCTGGACCATATTTGGGGTGGATGGAGGTCCGGCCTACCCAGGCTATGCAGAATTCCACGGTGTCATTCTGCTGGGCAGGACCCGGTGTGTCCAGGTCTCGCCGAGCGTCTAATGCCCGATCTCTGCTGTTGTCACACCAGTTTTGGGCCCAGGATTTCTGTAGTTCAAGATCCAGCGGACGGAAGCACGTACAAGTTTTTTTTTCCAAAAATGTAATCATTTAATAGAAGTGGCAAAAAATCCTATACTTAAAAGTGAAAATGTAGCACTGCACCAGCATAACAATTGCTAGAGAGAGTCTGGTTTCAGATAGAGGCCTGGAAGTAATCAACTGTGTCACATTCAAATGATTAGAAAATTAAATTGACTGAACAATATCATATTCTGGAATTTGCTGTGTAAAAATCTTTTGTTGTTACAAGTTGTAGTTTGATGTTTTTGACTGTAAAGAATCTAACTTTATATTATCTTAGAGTAGGAAACATGATCAATTTCAATACAAATATCAAACTTTTTAAACCATGCCCGTGCCCCATTTCTGGCACGCTGTTGATTGTCCTGTGGAATCTCACCTCCCTTACAGTCATACACTTCGAATAGCTCACCCTTCAATGAATCTAAACTAGAACTAGAATTTTTCACACAAATGAATCAGGTGGGCAGACTGATGCCCTGTCCCAGATGTATTGTGTCCCAGAGCTGCAGCATTTGCAATCTCACTCTCGATTTCCCCATGTAGCAAATCTTACCAGGCTGGGTCATCAAATGGGAGACATTTCATTTATCAAGGGAGGGAAAAGTCAACAGGATTTGCCAGTATTAATCTGTTCAGGCAGAGCGACAAAAGTATTTTCATCTTATTCACAACAAGATTTCTACCAATCTGATACCATTCTGTGAGTACATCGATTTCCCCCCCCTCCCAGATGAAACTTCTTGTTAATAAATCATGAACAGTAAGTTAATTTTTTAACGAACCAATTCCTATAATTGTATGGCTATTGCCACAAAATTGTACCCATTCAACAGAAACTTACTGAAATATCAGTAAACTGCGATGGCAATGTTTCCAAAAGGTAAAGTTCTATATTATTACTTTAATCCGCTGTAGGCAGGGGTTACAGTAATAACAGGTGTCATGCAGCACCTAACACAGAAGAGCATTGTAATTTAGGATGTAAATTTAAAATCAGTAAATTTAAGTTAAATCAGTAGTAACAGCATTATGCAGTTAATAGATGTAGTGAGAAAATATGACTTGATTTTTTTTCCCGTTACTTAACAGGAATATCCATTTCATTAGAACTCAACACATGGAATTTGTGTATTTAGTAAGCTGCTGTCCACAGCCATGGTTACATCTTCCGCTCAAGTAGAATGCTGGCAGCATCAAAATCACTCACAAATTTGCCACTCTCATGAATAAGTTAATTCTGGACAAACAACAATCTTAGAGCCGGGAGAAAATGGCATACTGCCTGCCATTTGTTTTGTTTGTGGGAAGGCTATATAGCAAATGACCTGAGCAGCAGTTGCTTCTCTCCAAAGATCATGTGCTTCCAATGCAGAAACCCTCAGAACAAACACAATCTTTAATCTTGGATTATGAATTAGTCTCATCATTGTTGGGTGGTTCTGTCCTATTGAAAAACATTCCAGTGTCTGCCCAGAAGCTTTGTAAACTTGGCACATGCAATGATTTCATAAATTTAATTTCTTGCGAATGTTAGCATTTAATTAAGTTCAGTTTTCATGGCCTGTTTGTTTTTACTGATCTTGGGTCTGCAAAATTCAGGCTTGGTCTTGGAAAGGTTCTGTTTTTAAATGTATAACTGTAGTATCAGCAAAGAAGCACAAGTCTACAACTTTTAAAAGTTCATTAACAGTTTTGTCTGAAGCAATAATGTTCTGAAGGAAATACTGAATTTATTATTGCTATGTGCTGCACAATGCTTGGGGAAAACCAGAGTTAAGTTCCCTTGTGTTAATAAATGAGGTGCAATTTTATAATCTCCTCCTTGCAAAACAGCAAAAGCAGATCGCAAATGCCTCATGGTATGACAGAATTCTAACATCATATCCCAACGCACCATCACAGACGGAATCTTCTGCAGGAAAACTATGCAACAAAATTTCAAACACTTTTCAGAGAGTATAACAGTTAAATGCTGCAGTAGCATTTAATAACCTTTAAAAATAAGCAATAAACTTTAAAAATCCCCACAAATTCAAGCAATCTCACTCATCTATTTTAATGAGTGCTATTTCAAACCAAATAGAAAAAACTGTAAAATAAAGCAAATGCAGCCTGTATAATCTAACTTTCATTTTAAAACACTGAAGGGCCTTCTGTGACATTGCTTATTAGCCCCAACAAGGGCAGAACCTAAAGGTTCAGGCAGGGCTTCAGGAATCAAACTGGACATCTTTAATAGGAAAATTGAAGTGCCTTCTCCCTCCATGACATCTGAGTAACCTCTCGGGCTTCTGCATATACCATGAGCTGGAATGGCCAGCTGCAGAGCCAGCACTTGGTTGGGACTGAGGTGGTGCATTTGTAGAAGCCTGAAAGGTTACATGGGTCGAGGGAGGGGATAGAGAAGGCACTTCAGTTTTCCTACAGTGAAACCGGATGCTTGGCTTTAAAAGTGGGCACTCTGCATTGTGTTTGGCAGTTTAATTTTGCTTTGAAGCACGGAAGATAGCTGGATATGGTTCAAACAATTGATTTGTTCAGGTGCTTGAATGGAAATCTGGTGTCCACAATGCCAGATGGGCACACCACCATATTCAGAGAATAGGCATTTTCTCAGGAAACCAAAAGTCACCTGTATACATAAACTTACACGCCACATTACAGCTTCCTATTCTAACAGGCAGCTTTTTAAATTTTCAATACCGCTTTAGATATTTAGCCTTTCAGTTCCTTGCTATATTTCCTTCCTGGTTAGAGGAATAAAAGTTTTAAGCAAAAATAATATTTGTTTTTGAAGGTTTTCTGACAGATAATGAGTACAGCTTCTCCTTAACTAGAACATCAGGCGGGCAGACTGTCCCATTCATTTAAGCCTACATTTTTAGTGATCAACGATATTTTTTTTTAATATTAAATCAATTTGCATCTTTCCCTTTCTGATTATCTCTGCACCCATTCAAATAAAACAGTTGGACTATAACCTGGTGTTGTAAGATTCCTTACATTTGTCAACCCCAGTCCATCACCGGCATCTCCACCCCATTCTTAATGTAACTAAAGGTTTTGCTTATACATTTTATTCACAAGATCCCTCCAAACTAATAATGGTACAATTCATCCATAATTTCCTGCTCTTCTATTAAGCCTTATTTCTGCTGGTTGCTTTTGAGTTCTCTCTCAGGTACACACAAATAAAATAAGTGCAGCTGCTCTAATCATTTAAATGCATTAAAAATATATAACCATTAAACAATAGCAAAATTTCCAACTGCAAAATTAACGGTGCACATGTGGGGAAAAATATTGAGGGAAGGTTGTGCTGAACAAGGTAAGAGCCAGTTAAAGTAAACTTAGAGAGATGATATAACAATTTTACAGGTAAATGTAAAGGTTTTTGTATGAATTATTTAAGCTTCAGGTGCCTGTTTGAGCCTTATGTTTATTCTCTTATAATTGATGAGATTGTGGTCAAAAACATTTTCAGAAGCTTATCTCGGTGGTTTCCCTTCTCCAACATTCCAACTGTTTTATAGCTGGCTAATTGTTCATTGGTAACGACCCTCCTGCTTGTTCATTCATAGTTTTCCAATCTGTTCTTATTTCCGGCAATCACGTAACAGGGATTTGTTCCTATTTTAAATTATGATTTTTGAGCCAATCGAGTGTACCATACACTTTACATGGATAGTTATCACAGTGTAAAACTTACCCCTTGCTCATCAAGTTTCAGCAGCTGTTCCAATACTTTGAGAGAGCTTGAAGCCACCCTAAGGCACTGGATGTTCACCTCAGGTATCGCATACTCCAGCACCTCCTTCATAGGCAAACCTCGAGCAGTGCCATGTCGAGCTGTAGATGGTACAGCATCTTCCAGTACTGCTCCTCTCAGAGTGGAAAGCTAAAAAAAAACAGGGAGGAAAAAGTGTTAAGATTTAAGTCCTTTTATGACTATACAAACATTAAAATATGCTGTTTCAGCTTTGTGAAATTAAACCATGCAAATTCACTTAGCAAATTTAAAATTTACATCAATGTTGCATTATCATCTGATCCAATTTTCTACAGTTAACAGCTTGCCAAAGAAATTTATTTTTACAAAATAGCTTTACTCAGAATAGTAAACATGATACAGTATGTAAAACATAATTTATGCTGGAGATATAAGAGTTTGTTAACAATGGTAAGTAAGTAGCTAGCAAACAAACATTTTCTTACTTAAAAAAATACGAATTAATATTTTGAAATTAGCATGAAAACGAATGATGCTGATGTGGCTTGTATTGTGGCAGTTTTACCTGGGCTGGAACAGTATTCTCTAGGAGGTTTTTTAAAAATAGAGCTTTTTCTACCCCTTCTCCCCATAGAACTTTACAGCACAGAGGGAGGCCCATCATCTATGGACTGGCCCTCTGCTAGAGCAATCCCAAACTAATCCCTCTGCCCCATGCTCTCCCTATAGTCCTGTATCTTCCTTTACACCAAATCTTTATTTACTCTTCCCTTAAAAGATGCAATGATCTCTGCCTCCACTACTCCCAGTGGGAAAGCATTCCATGATCTAACTGAGTAAGGGCTTCTCTTCTCACTCTGGTGTTAGTGGCAGTTTTATACTGATGCCCCCTCTACTCTGACTCCCCTTTCATTATAATACATGCCCATTTTTCCTCTCTCTGTTCCTCCCCTCCTAGTTTATCTTTTTTTTAATAAAAAATGGCTTTCAATTTTACCATTTTGGTTTTGTCCTTTACAGGTTCCACCATTTTTGCTGTTTCACTATTTCAGGGGTAAACTTAAGAAATTAATGGGGAATGATCAGTGCTTTTAAAAAGGGGGAACAGCCACAAAAAAATAAAAGCACAGTTGGCAGAAAAAGAGGCGCAATGGGCAGAAAGCAGCCCCAACAGAAGCAGAAAGAAACACAAGAGCAATAGAGTGCTTTTTGGGGAGAAGAGTGGGGTGGTGGTGGAGGAGGATCTAATGTAACCTTTTACAATAAAGGTAAGTCAGCTACTTGGGAATTTCTGATTTTAGATTTTACATAAGAACATAAGAAATAGGAGCAGGCCAATCGGCCCCTCGAGCCTGCTCCGCCATTCAATTAGATCATGGCTAATCTGATCCTAACCTCAAATCTAAATTTTTCCTGTTCATTTAAAAGGAATTGTACAGGATTGCTAGACAAGGTCCAGATGGATTTCCACAGGGGGTGAAAAAAATCCCAAAACAATTTACATTTATATCGCTCCTTTAACATAGTAAAACGTCCCAAGGCACTTAGGAGCATAATCAGGCAAAATCCGACACCGAGCTACATAAGGAGATATTAAAAGATGTAGGTTATAAGAAGCGTCTTAAAGGAGGAAAGAGAGGTAGAGGCACAGAGAGGTTTGGTGTGGGAAATCCAAAGCTTAGGGCCTAGGTAACCACCAATGGTGAAGCGATGAAAATTGGGGATACACAAGAGGCCAGAACTGGAGGAGCGCAGAGATCTCGGGGGGGGTTATAGGGCTGGAGGAGGTTACAGAGATAGGGAGGGGTAGGCCCATGGAGGGATTTGAAAACAACTACATTTCACGCTGCTCAATATTCGATCAACCCCAGTACTACAAGCACAGGCCCAGCATACCAACAGAGATCATTGCATCTTTTAAGGGAAGCGTAAATAAAGATTTGGTGTAAAGGAAGATACAGGACTATAGGGAGAGCATGGGGCAGAGGGATTAGTTTGGGATTGCTCTAGCAGAGGGCCAGCCCAAGTAAAACTACCAATACTTGATTTAAAAATCTTCCTCGGAGTTTGGGGTTAAAGCACTTTGCAGGAGCTCCAAATTGTAGCGGCCCACTCTATACCAGATCAGGAGATACTTGATGCCATTACTGGGTGGAAAGGTTGCCAATTCCAATACTCTGAATTATCCGAAGGGGTACCTTCCATACATAGACACTTGGGTTATCTTTGCATGTGTGCAATGATTGGGGCATTTTGTCATTAGTAATTCTAGAAAGTCGACATGCAGTTGCTCTCAGCTTACCCAACTGGCCCTAGGATATCTAATAATTAATGCAATCTCTCTACTTATCCACGGATAGATCTGTTGCCAGAAAATGGCTAGAAGGATTTGTTCCCCGAAATAGATCTTCAGACACTTCAGGATCTCCTTTCAGAGACAAATCAGTCAATGCATGATTGAACAAAGAGAAATATTAGAAGGGATGAAGGAAAGGATAACTGAACTACAGCAGGAAGTTTCAAGGCTACAGTTCAGTTTCCAGGATGCTAAATATCCCTCAGGAAAAATGTCTCTAAGAACCAGTCTTCTGGAAGGGAGGTTGGTCCAGAAACCATTTTGTGGATACAGAAGATTCTACTGTAGAAGAAAGGTGCAACTTGGGTAAATGAAAGAGAAATTCCAGCTGATGGCGCAGTGAACTTTGTGCCCACTGAGAGGTTGATTGGGTGCTTTAAAATCAGCCAACTGGCTGATTAAGGGATAGATGTGCACTCTGACATTGACTTGACTATAACTCTGGGCAGTAGCCAAAACAACACAAAGCAAGGTGTTCTGATATAATTTCCTGCAAATACTGAACTTAAAATGTGATTTTATAGCAACATGGAAGTATGTGATTTTCAGATCTATGATGGCCAGATTGAATGTTCTCCTCTTTCAACTTTCTTGAAGCACCGTAAATCAATAATGGGGAAAATTTTTTTGAAAATTGATAGAATTTCAAGCTCTTGAGGGACCAACGCATTATATCTAACAGAGGACAGACAGGAATATATTAGGAAACTAGTTACTCTCTGATGGGATTGCTCATGAACAAAAATGATATAAATTATAGTTTGAAGTACTTGGTCATATTTGCTCTTGTTAGTGTGGGAGCTGAAAAGTTGGCTGTGAGAAGATGAAGAGTGTTTCAACTCTGGTCAGGTAACCTCTTAAAATGGCTGATTCTGCACTGGCTTTGTTCAAAAATCTAGAGAATTAAAATCCATACAGCATTAAAAAAATAAGATGCCTGCAGTAGAAAAGTCACAGATAAATAAAGGAATCTGTTCATGGGACAAAAATGAATAATTCACTGGAGCGGTGTTCTTATTTATAATCTGGACAATTCAATCTAGCCAAGTAATTTTGTAAAATGGTTGATGGGATTTTTTTTTAAAACAAAAGAATCATTCTGTTCTGCTCAGAAGACAAACAAAATTGGTGCATGTTAAACGTCACTCGGGGTAAAAAAAAATGCCTGTAGCGGTAAACTAAAACAAGATTTTAAAAAAAAATCACTGTACATCACTATTCACTCAAAGCAATAAAATAAAGGGGTGGAGTTAAAAGCTCATTAAGGTGTGAGATGGCAACAGATTGACTGAGGAGAAAAAATGGCCTTAACACACATAATGGGCAAAATTTTAACATAGCTTTGAGTGAATTATAATGTGCAGTGATTTTTTTAAAACCTTGTTTAGCTTACTACTATAGACATTAACTTATTTTTTAGCTGAGTGCAGTACAGGGGATAAAATCATTTTGGAAATAAAAATGGGCACAACAAATTACTGTTTCAAAGGTCACTGAAATGAAGAAAAAATACAAACTGGTCAAACCTCAACCTGGTGGCTCTGCAACTAAAGCAAAGGCAAACAATTCAAATGAAATCTAATAATTTAATCACATGATGAAATTGAAATTAAATGCATTAATCTGAGGAAACAAATTGAACAAAATATTGTAATTTTTAATCTAGAAACCACCTGTAAAACACAGGTCAGGTACGATTAATGGCTGTCAAATGTCTAGCAGACTGAAGCATCGAAATGGAGGAAGGGATCATATAGTTCACACACACCAATGCACTAGGAGAGAAAGGCATATGCTTTCCATGGACCCATTTAAGGTAACTGGTCAAGTGGTCATTACAGACCAATCAGATTGCTATATAAGTAATAGGGGTATTGGGCACCTGATTGTCAAGTTCCTTGGCAGAACGGCAGGCTCATGGGTCACGATTGGTGCAGACCAGACAGCAAGGAGCACACTGATGTAATTACCGAACAAAAATCTATTGATCTTAGTGGGTTGAAAATTTCAATTGACCCAACATCCACAGCCATTTGCAGGAGAGAGTTCCAGTTTTCCATTACCCTGTGTGTGAAGTGCTTCCTGATTTCCCTCCTAAATGGCCTAGCTCTAATTTTAAGATTGTGCTCCCTGTCCCATCAAAGGAAATTGTATCTCTGTATCTACCCTATTGAATCCCTTTATCATTTTACACATCTCAGTTAAATCACCCCTCAACCATCTAAACTCATGGGAATATAATCCAAATTATGCAAACTGTCCTCATAATTTAACCCTTTAAACCCTAGTATCATTCTGGTTGAATCTGTGCTGTATCCCTTCCACGGCCAATATATCTTTCCTGAGGTTTGATGTCCAAAACCGAATGCAGTACTACAGATGGGGTCTGACCAAGGAGACAGGGAATTAATCAGCCAAACGATACCCAAAACAGGTCCTAAATTCAACATTTTAAAAAGTTGGCTGGATAGCTGAAACCTCCAAAAATGTGACGATATTTTGAAGAAGATGGAAATGATCTCTCAATAAGCAACTTGTTCAACTCAAGCACAGGCTGAACTGTAGCCTCAGTTTCAGTTCAGGCCTCTTTCAACATTTTTTCTCACGTTCACAGCTAGTCCGTAAGCAGACCGAGCCCTTTATGAACCAAAAGCCGAGAACTTATTCTCTGCCATGTATAGGTTAGATTAATAGCTAATTGCTGTAAATTGCTTACTGGAGGGTACATGGAACGCCCACCATGTTCTCCCATCACTTCAGAAGACAGAAAAATAACATGCGGCCAGAATTGCATTTTTTTTTATTCGTTCGTGGGATGTGGGCATCACTGGCAAGGCCAGCATTTATTGCCCACCCCTAATTGCCCTTGAGAAGGTGGTGGTGAGCCGCCTTCTTGAACCGCTGCAGTCCGTGTGGTGAATGTTCTCCCAGGGTAAACTACTTGTACAAATTTATTTATAGGTGAAAGAATATACAGAAGCAAAAAATACACAGCAACATAATGATATAGTATAACACAATATTTGAATTAGTCTGACTACTTAAAAATAAGGAGACAATAGTCCAAAACCATTGCATCATTACTCTGCATATTGTTAGAAGCATAGTTTTGGATGTTACTTTACATGGGATGATTCTTCATGAAATCTCTATTGACACATAATAGGGGCTCAACACATGTAGAACCAAAGGCCCTAAGGAGGCCTCTGGGTTATATGGGTGTCTCTTTTTGATGTATAAGCATCATCTTTGAAGATCTGTCCTTAAATGCACATCAAAGCAAACAGTGCAATAATAATTCAGGAAACAAGTCTCTTCTCAGAAGTGTTCACACCTTTCCAATTGCATTGCGTCTCGACACCAGACAATAATTAGGAAACACTTCCATGTGCCTCATTATACAAGGAAGGATGCAAATAACAGATTTTATTAGATCAGGAGCTCTCTAGGCATGAGTCAGAAAAAAAAGTGTCTGAGCATCAGAAACCTCTTTTAAAAAATACTCCACACGTGAGTCTCTCAGCTGACAACTCAAAATAAATATATAAAAAATACACATCTTATAAGGCAAAAAAACTCTGTTTATTGCCTCCTTCTGAAACTCTGAAAGAAAGGCTTCATCTAAGGTCATCCCTCATGCAGCACCACACAATTTTGGGCTGACTATTTTCTTTTTATTCCTTTGCATCTTCAATTGGAATCAGAAATTTCACTGAAATTACAGAATAATCAGTGCAGAAGAACTTCCAGAATACCTTGGAAGCAACTCTATACTTTGAACATATGTAAACTAAAATCTGGATAAGCCTTTTGGTCTCCTTTACTAAGGAAAGCTGGTCACATCTTAGATCAAAAAGGCATCCCCCTCTTAAAGAGTAAATCAATTTGATCTATATGTCTGGTATGGGTCCTGAACCAGCCAAGCACAACAGTGAAGCTTCACAGAAGCTGATGGTCTTCCCTTTCTAAAGTTGGATTTGAACTCCAAGTTCTGGGACATGATTCCCCACCTTGATCCACAGCAGTTGCTGGGTCACTGAATATCCATACTGTCAAAGTTCCTGTAGCTTAAATAGGTTTATAAATTAACTACAACCTTTTGGTATATCTAACCAGAGGAAACGGACTTCACCACAAAGGGCTAACCAAAGGAACTGACAGCTAGATATTCAATAAATATAACCCAATCCTCAGGGATGTTTTAGTGATAATGTCAAGTTGGCTCAGAGGCAGTGTTAATGCAGAGGTGGCAGTGCTAACAAAAATATAATTCATATCCAATACTTCTTCAAAACAGTAATCTGCAGCATTACACACTTGAGGCACACAGTGAGAATGACATTCCTGCTTTGGCAGCGGCTTAGGCGGGCCAACTGAGACTGTGGTCTTTGACGTCAATGACGTGGTACACAGACCAATTTAAATGCTTGGCTAGATACATATACATAAGTGGGGAAAAGAACACCAGCTGATTTACTTGTAAAGGTTTTGCAGAGTAAAACCCAAGTGCCTGTGTGTGGAGCACCAGGTCTGCTATCCTCACTTTGATGAGAACGAAATTCACTGGGAGCAGAGGACGTGGGGGCAGGGAAGAGAGAAACTTAGCAGGAAAAAAAAAGCTTCTTTAGCTTGTCTCCGGAGACTAATTTATGGGACTGACACTACAAATTATTGCTGAATATGAATTTTGTTGTCATTATTCATGCAGGAAATGTTCTGGTTAATTAAAAACCTTTTGATCACAGGAACAAGCATTGCTAAGTCAAATTAACTGCTTTCTTTAGGACATATCTTTACAGAATACTAATAGTGCTACAAAGCTATTAAAATTAGCATTGACTAACACGAGGTGAAGTTAGAGTACTGGCACTCTCAGTTACAGGGTCTACATCCAAAACCCAGCCATGATTCTGATTTGCACTGCAGCTTCCCACACGAGGGGAGTTTGCCAGAAGAACTTCACTGAGAATTCAAAAGAACCATCAAGCTGATTTTTGAAAAACTTTTGAGGCTGTAAGAACAACTTACTACAAACTAAACTATTTTTCAGCACAGAGAAACACCAAAACTGGTTAAAACATATTCTTATACTGTACATGAAGACATTCAAAATTGCTGCTGCGTGACAAAGATCGACAGGTACCCTTTTAGAATGAGGCCTCGTAACCAATAGAATGGGGAAAGCTCATTACCTGAATAACCAGCACAAGAGCACAAATCTCTTAAAAGGTGAAAATCCTCCACCTTGCTAGGATGATGGCAAATCCCACTTGTATGTAAAGACTGAATATACAAGAAAGGATAATTAATGCACAGGATTGATTTCAAGGTTGGAATCTCATCTCAGGATTTAGCCTAATTTTATAAACATTCCATGTCCAACATTTGGCAAACCTGCTTTAAAAATGAAATATATGGCAACATCGATAGAATCTCACCTCACTGGTCCGGAAAGCTATACGGTAGTTGTATTGCAGCCCATCCTTCTCCTTTGATTCATCTAGCTTCTCCCTGCGAATGCTGACAGCCACGGGTCCCAGGTTTTCATCAGTTCCAAAGTAGTTCTGATGTTCTGTGGAAAAGGTGGGGTGTGTCAGAGAGAGACGGACAGAAAAATAAAAAAGGTGTGAGTGCATGAGCAACTGAACACGCCTCAAACAAACAGCGAATGACTCTTGACAGGAGAAGCCTAATTGGAACTTTGCAGCTACTTTCTGTCCATGGTCTATCTAATTCACACTTAAATAGTTTTCTCAAATAAACAGCTGGCGATGCTCATGGGGCAGAAATTCTAATTAAGAATCATAAATAAACGTGCTATACCATCTGAGTTTAGATTGCTCTGGTTGACGATCATTGTGGTCAACATTACATACTGCTTTACCAGAAAAGATGTATGAAAAAAGAAAAGAAAGACTTGTATTTATATAGCGCCTTTCACGGCCACAGGACATCCCAAAGTGCTTTACAGCAAATGAAGTACTTTTGAAGCATAGTCACTGCTGTAATGTAGGAAATGCGGCAGCCAATTTACGCACGGCAAGGTCACACTAACAGCAATGTGATAATGGCCAGATAATCTGTTTTAGTGATATGGGCCGGAACCCTGGGGCGAACTCTCCTGTTCTTCTTTGAAATAATGCCGTGGGATCTTTTACATCCACCTGAGGGGGCAGATGGGGCCCCAGTTTAATGTCTCATCTGAAAAGCGGCACTTCCGACAGTGCAACACTCCCTCAGTACTGCACCGGAGTGTCAGCCTAGATTTTGTGCTCTCGCCTCTGGAGTGGGACTTGAAACCACAAACTTCTGACTCAGGCGAGAGTGATACCACTGAGCCATGGCTAACACCATGGATGGAGAAAGCCCTCCAATCTGACACTGTGCAAACCATCTCCTGAAATTGGCTCACAGGGTCAATATACAGCACCAAAAAATATTTAAACAACAGATGCTACTTTTTAAGTTTCTCTCTGACACAAACATGGACAAAACGAGTTAGCCTATCCAAATTCTATTTTCCCCATTAGACTGACATTGTTATTCTGCTACAATTTGACAGGGACATTTACTTAATTCTTCAAAATTACCTCAATATTTTTACTCATAAATGTTCAGAAACACTTTTTATTGCCACGTTTTCCATCTTTCTGCTTAAGGACATGGGTAATAACAGTACATCAACCGTATGTATCGGTTTGCATAATTAATGGTAAGACTACTCAGTGATGGGGTTGTATTGCTTCTTTACAAGCCAGCTCTGCAGGGAACTCTCCCATGTTATGCTAGTCAGATAAAGTTTGCATCAGTACATCACTGCGATTAAACCAACAACTGCCCTTCTTTCACATGACATCACAGAAACTTGGCCAAATGGTATAAATTCCGAATCCTCAGGGTTTACTGCAGTAACTTCATTTACAGACCATGTTTCAGGACACTGACAGCATAAAGCAGACACTGTTTCCTAAAATGCCGACTTCCCATCTTTGGCAGGCACTATGAATTAAATTAATACTAAAGAAAGTACTCGATCTGCTTCAAAGATTCAGGAAATTCATTAGCAGATACATTTCATGGAGATGAAGTATTTTATCTTGATGAATTACAATTACATTATGTACACAGAATAAATATAAAAAGATATTTATAGATACATTTAGGAAATGCAACCTCAATTTGATCAATAACTGCAAGCTAATAGACTTTCCAGCTTAACAGAGGATCTAGAACAGATTCTTCATTTTCTAGCCCAATACTTCTACAACGAAGCTCACAGGCACAGTGTCCTGTTCACCTGACAACATTGATGAGATAGGACTTCACTCCCTGGTCAAACTTGACACTGCAACTGATCCCCAGTACTAACATTGTACCTTGTTGGTAAAATATTGGCCACTGTGTCACTGTAGCATTAACAGTGTACTCTCAAGTCTTTGGGAATTGTTGCCCTCCCCCCTCCTCCCGTTAAATTACCATGAAGTCATCCCTGCTGGATTTGAAAAGTTTGGAGCTATGCAAGGCTGCACAAAGAGCTCAGGGCTGAAGACAAAAGGCCAGCTGGAAGCTGCATAAATACAAACCACCTTTCTGAAACTGAACACCCCAGAACAGAGGACACCAGGAAGGAAGTTTTAACAAGCAGGGAAATGGATTATTGTGGCTGGTTCCAAGATGGAACCAGCAGTCAGTCACAGGCAGGATGGTCTCCACCTTACGCTGAAATTTCCATAATTCCACAAGTTCTTTTGGCGTTCAACTATGTGATGGGAATAAACCTACAACTTTAAGACATCCACAAGGATTTAAACATTCTAAAATTTTGCAGTTTGTATCTGAAACATTATGTAAAGTTTACTATACTTCTGTTTTTACTCTGTACACCAGGTTACTAGTATATCATATCAGACAAAAGGTCACCTGGTAATTGAAACAGGTAACAACAACTTGCATTTATATTGCACCTTTAACGTAGAAAAACATCCCAAAGCACTTCAGAGGTGTAAGCAAAAAAAAATGGACACCGAGCCAAAGAAGAAGATATGAAGAGGGGTGACCAAAAGTTTGGTCAAAGATGTGGGCTTTAAACACTTAAGGAGGAGAGAGAGATGGAGAGGCAGAGGGGTTTAGGGAGGAAATTCCAGAGCTTGGGGCCTAGGTGCTGGCTGAAGGCACAGCCACCAATAGTGGGCGAGAGGGTGGAGGTTTGGTTAGGACCAATTCGGTGCTGTGGAAGGGGCAGAAACCTGACTAGAGAAATTCAAACAGGGAGGTGGGGGAAAGATGGGAACGAATTTGGGAAGCAACAACACCTCAGGAACTTAGGCTGGAGATGGGGTGGTAGTTTACAAAGACAGAGAAGGGTAGAGAGTAAGGTTTTTTTTTAAAAAGAGGGGATGATAATATTGGTTTTGAAAGTTGGTGGGGGGGGGGGGGGGGCGGTGGGAGAGACAGGACCCGAGGAAAGGGAACCATTTACAATGGGGGCCAAGACGGACTGCAGTGGTTCAAGAAGGTGGCTCATCACCACCTTCTCAAGGGCAATTAGGGATGGGCAATAAATGCTGACCTCGCCAGAGACGCCCACATCCCATAAACGAATAAAAAAAAGAACAGAATTTTAGTGGCCAGCAGTTTAGTGGGAGTTGGGTCAAGGAAACAGGAAGTGGGACTCATGGACGAGATAAGCTTGGAGAGATCACAAGGCAAAATAGGAGAGAAACAAAGAGAGATGCAATTTCAGGACTAGCGAGGAGGAGCCTGAGGAGGAGTTAAGCTTGGTGGGCAAGAAGGGAAAGCAGAAGCAGCTTGAATGAATGGTCTCAATCTTAATGACAAAGAACTCCATGAGCTTTTTGTGCCTGAGGGTATAGGGGACAGGGGAGAGGGGAGGGGAGCTTAAGGAGACAGTTGGTAGTGGAGAAAAGGAACTGGTGGGGGGGCTGGCGGAGTTGTATTTGCTCTCCAGATAAGCAAATGCATTACAGGCCACAATCAGCTGAAACAAAAATTTCCCTTCTATAGTGGAACTATAAGTAACATGTTTAATGTTCACATTTTAATATACTTACACAGATAAATCCAGTTTTACATATTAATTCTGTCACAAAATGCACACAGATGCCCAGTTGAACAACACTTTAAATGACTTGCAATCGATTGTAAACAGGTCTTTTTGCATTTGGAGAGACAATGTCTGGTCAATCATAGCACCTTATTTAAATGACATTCCCAGACTTCTGAAGAATGCCAGCTTGAAATACAGATCGCCTTGCATTGACTTGCTATCCGTTCTTTCATTAAAGAGTTTTAAAAACTTTCTTCTGAAAGAATGGATAGAAAGTCAATATAGGTCAAAGACAATCTAACTGCAGTGGCTAGGCTAGATTCTTGTATTGCATTGCATGTACAGTTTATGTCCTTCATGAAGATGATTTGTACCTTTGCCTATATCAATGTGCTGAAAAGACAGAATATCTACCTTATAGCAGCTTCTTCATTCTTTGAATTATACATATCCTTCACAAACCATAGCCAATGTTCTGGAAAAAACCAACACTGAGTATGCACATGGCAATGTCATTTGGACACTGCACATAAGGCAGTGCTACACCTAGCTTCCTACTCCAACATCATATAAAGCACCAAGACCTACACCATTGCATCAATTTAAACTGAAGTTTAAACAAACTAGTTCCCCCTCAAAAAAAACATCTGCAGGGCTTGCAAGAATGAATGGGTGGGATCTTGGTGTGTGGAGTATATCATTTGAAGAATAAAGACCACACTACCATGCAGATAGTCATCAATCTTCATTCAGTATTCTCCAAACACCATGGGAACAAAGGAGGGGGAGGCCCTGTATGAGGATCACAACACAAGCTATAAAGGATCAAAAAGTATGCTGCAGTGAAGTCCGGGCAGTAACGTGTAATGTTCTGCATTTCAACCTTGTACACACCATCAATTGGGGCCTGACTGAGAAGCTTGAAACAGCAGTGGAACATGTTTTAACCCATCCCCGTTGGCTTTTTTTCTTGCAAAATGATAGCACTTCACGTTGCAGTCACCCAGCCATTTGGTTAACTACTGCTTATTCATAGGTTTGCCCTGAGTCCTTGCATCACAAGAAACGATAACCATGGAGGGCGACCTTAAGAGTTGTGAGGGCACCTCCAAAATGGCAGAGTGTCTGCTACTACATTGACTATCCATGGTAAATGTTGAGCCAAAAGAGTAATCTGGTGATCCAGCAGACGAGTAGAACTGCATTTTTCCAAAGGGGGCAGGAGTGAATTGTGTCCCATCCCTCCCTCAATGGGCAGCCCTCAAGACTTTTAATTGCATAGATTCATTGTACAATTCAAATATAAATTGGGTTTATCAGCAAGAGCTGGATATATCAAAAGAGACAGCCTACTTTGAAGTGGGAGAGCTAACTATAATGAATGCCCAAGCTATACTGCAGCAAGGAGTACACTATCAGGGCATGTTTAAACAAAATCGCTGGCAACGCAGAGCTCCGCCTTCAACTCCTGGAGAAATTTCCAATGATTGAAGAGTGTTGATGGGACAGTGAAATCTTTCCAGTCATTTGAAGTTAAAACAAGAGCCTGCAAGACGCCTGGAATTTTGTAAGCTTTTAAATGTTATATTGCAGCTGGTATGGATCACAAGGGCCCACAGGACCTTGTCTTCAGAGGGGTGTCTCATTGCTGCTTCTGTGGGAGATTGTCAGCCTCATCCTGCAGGTCTCCATCAGAGCAACGCAAAAAAAAACTTTGCTCAAATGATTCTGCAGTATGGGAGCAAGGAACAGAGTACGTGCTAAATTGAACACAGCTACAGGATGCTGACCAGGAAGGAGATCTAGCGGTTAGGGTGGATAAACCTATGAATCCATCAGCATAATCCATAGTTTAAAAAAAAGGCAAGTTAAATATTGGGTTGCATTAGCAAAGGCATGGAGTAGAAACCTGAGGCTTTCTTGTTGTTAAAGAAGATGTATCATGTGCAGTTTTGGTCACCTAATTATACGAAGGATTTTACTGAAGGTACAGAGGGCTGCAATATTGATTCCCGTTATTGAGGGGTTCGGAGATGAGCCACTCATTGCAGAGTGCTCAGCCTCTGCGCTACTCCTGTAGACAAAGTGTTGATACTGTTGGTCCAGTTAAGCTTAGTCAATGGTGACCCCCCACATCCCCCCAAAAAGTTGATGGTGGGGGACTTGGATGGTGCTGCTGTTGAAGGTCGGGGGAAGATAGCTGGGCTTTCGCTTGCTTGAGATGGTCGCTGCCTGCATTTATGTGCTGTGAATGTTACCTGCTATATGTCAACCCAAGCTTAGACATTGTCCAGGTCCTGCTGTAAGCTGGCAAAGGCTGCATCACTTCCTAGGGATGGCCAATGAAACAAACAGTACAAATGAGTTCGAGACAATTAGATGCATTTCTGGATAGAAAATAGAAGGGAAATGGGGAGAAAGCAAGATAAGTGGGGTCGATTAATGAAAAAGGAACAAGCTTGTTGGCCTTAATAGCTTTTGTTCTAATGTAAAAATTGCAGTATAACTGGGACATAAAAACTGAACAGGAATGGGCAATGCTATATACTGATCCACTCAGTCATGTGCTCTTGCAGTAATCAATTTCTGATACTAGACAGTATTAGCAACCAATACAAACATTCTAGTAACACCTATAACTAAACCATCAAATTGGTTCAATCTCTGGCATTGTCAGGTCTGCTGATCTCAGCTGGGTGGCTGTAGGGATACTGTAACTGGCCTCATCAGCCCTGGGTTAGGGAAGGGAAATACAGTCTGGGTTAACATGCCTGGCCACCGGCGGCGATTCCTTACGGAATTGCAGGCATGGATGTTAGCAGAGGACAGGATACGGCTTGGACGTTACGCCCCTGCCTTGAAATAGCCTGTCAATACTCAGCATCAAGGTTCACATGTGAACAACAGCCACTTAGGTAATCTACCAGAGAGTAACCATGGAGTCATACTCAAGCAATGCAGCAATACCTTCAGAGAGGGGGAGGAAATTGGTGGAGAAAAACTGACAGGAGGAAAGAGAGATAGATTTAATCCATCTCAGAAATTTAGATGCCAATGATATGTTTACCAAGATTCAAGTGCATGTGTATTAGACTCTCACTATAATGTTACATATTTATAGCTCTTCTGCAATCATTTCACATCATTGCTGTGTTTAGATTGGCACTAAGACATTTTGGCTAAACGATTTCTCTTAACTATAGCATTGTAATATAAAATATGTGTTTGCAACAGTTTGATCTGAATTTCTTCTATTTCAGATGTCCAATTTATTGGATCTGCGTGTTAAATTGTAGCTGTATCAACTGTATTCTTGTCCAAGTAGCTGCGGCTTCTAAAATACTGAAGTCAAGTAAAGATAAAATGGTTTGTCAATCCAACCAAACACCACTATTGTTTCTTTTACCTTACTTATATTTTTGGTGAATTATTGCATTCATCAGAACACGAGATATTAGGTGAAAAACCTAACATTAGCGTCAAGTACTCCCAGGTCAGGTACAGCACAGCCAGACTGACAGCAAAGCTTCTCTACTGTGCCACAACAGTAACATTTAATCCAAACTTTAGAAAAGCACCTTCTACTGCACTAGTATGAACGTAAGAAATAGGAGCAGGAGTAGGCCACATGTCCCCTCGAGCTTGCTCCGCCATTCAATCAGATCACGGCTGATCTTCGACCTCAACTCCACTTTCCTGCCCGATCCCCATATCCCTTGATTTCCTCAGAGTCCAGAAATCTACCTATCCCAGCCTTGAATATATTCAACGACTCAGCATCCACTGCCCTCTGGGGTAGAGAATTCCAAAGATTCACAACCCTGAGTGAAGAAATTCCTCCTCATCTCAGTCTTAAATGGCCGACCCCTTATCAAGCGACTATGCCCCCTAGTTCTAGACTCTCTAGCCAGGGGAAATAACCTCTCAACTTCTACCCTGTCAAGCACCCTCAGAATCTTGTGCTTCAATGAGATCACCCCTCATTCTTCTAAACTCCAGAGTATAGGCCCATTCTACTCAACCTCACCTCATAGAACAACCCTCTCATCTTCAGGAATTAATCTAGTGAACCTTTGTTGCACCGCCTCTAAGGCAAGTATATCCTTCCTTAGATAAGGAGACCAAAACTGTACACAGTATTCCAGGCGAGGTCTCACCAAAGCCCTGTACAATAGTAAGACTTCCTTACTCTTGTACTCCAACCCCCTTGCAATAAAGGCCAACAATCCATTTGCCTTCCTAGTTGCTTGCTGTACCTGCATGCCAACTTTTTGTATTTCTTGTACAAAGACACCCAAGTCTCTCTGAACATCAACATTTAATAGTTTCTTACCATTTAAAAATATTCTGTTTTTCTATTCTTCTTACCAAAGTGAATAACCTCACATTTCCCCACATTATACTCCATCTGCCACCTTCTCGCCCACACACTTCACCTGTCTATATCCCTTTGCAGACTCTGTGTCCTCCTCACAACTTACTTTCCCACCTAGCTTTGTATTGTCAGCAAACTTGGATACATTACACTTGGTACCTTCATCTAAGTCATTAATATAGATTGTAAATAGCTGAGGTCCAAGCACCGATCCTTGCGACACCCCACTAGTTACAGCCTGCCAGCCTGAAAATGACCCATTTATCCCTACTCTCTGCTTTCTGTCCGTTATCCAATCCTCTATCCATGTTAATATGTTACCCCCAACCTCATGAACCCCTATAACCTTTATATTTCCCACACCAGCCTCGTGTTCTCTCAAACGTAGACTGATAACTTGTTGCCAATTGGCACCAAGTTATGAAAAGTTTTCTGCCGTGGATTAGCTCTCATTAGGAACTGCGCTCAGGCTGGCTACTCACTTCATTTGGGATCCCTATACACAGCAAGGACAGACAAAATTTTTATCTCATTAGATTGAACTGTGCTCCTTTGTCCTGTGCTACAATTACTTTTTAATTTTATTATTGCTAATCAGCTGCTAAATTTCTATTTGTACTTCTCAGATTTGGGTATGACTCTATATAGCATTTGGATATTTCTTTCAGTGCTGAAGCTATAAACTAATTTACCTTATGTAAGCAGAGCGACACATAATACTACAAGTAGAGCTATAAGACTGAGCACTTAAGCAGGGTATTGGAGTAAGATCAGTGCCTGTTGAACCATACCTCAGTAAATGTCAGCACCTTCAAGAGAGATGGGGAGAAAATTAATTTACTAACTTGAATAGGACTAATTTGCAAGGTTATGGGGAAAAAACTAAGGGACTAAATTGGACAGCTCTTTCAAAGAGCCGGCACAGGCACAACAGGCCGAACGGACTCTTTCTGTGCTATAAGATTCCACGATTCCATGAACTGCTTCTGAACTACACCAAGTGATTTAAAACTGAGTGCTCTGGCACCAAGAGATGTTTCAGATCCTGACGTACAGCTACTAAAAACCGTCACTGGGATTGCTGTGGGTACAATGGAGGTCATCTGTTAGTGACTATGCAGCTACTATTTTAATCAATAAACAGGAGCAAACATTATTTAATCGATGAGCAATCTGCAGACAGGTCAGATTCACTTCCTGCAGCACACAAACAGGAACACTTTGGTTACTAACGTCCGGATCAGCTCATTATTTTCCAGAGCCGTTTTTCTGGTATTTTTCTAAATGAAGAAAATAATTAAACCTTTTAATAGCTAACAGTGATAAAATGATATGTCATTCAATCACACTGTGTTTTCCTCCATTTCCTAACTTGATAAATGGTCTTAATAAGCATCAATGCCCCTTTAAAATGCATCTTTTATTACATTAAGTGGGGAACTGATTGAAATGAATCATATTCTGAATAAAATTAAAAAGTGAATTTAATGCAGCATTTACTCACACCATCGCTCATTTCCTGCATTAGACTCTGTTATTCTGCAATAACTTGTGCTCTACTGCAATATCTGGTCGGGCTGCCAAGTAACATGTTGCAATTAAGACTCATCTAAAGCAAACAACGATCAGAACACATATTTGTGGATCTTAAAGCTGTGGAATTTTCAATCTCCAAATCTGAGACACAGACTAATGCTTTGCTACCATTTATGTACATGATTAGGATTCTATAATGGAGATTTTTATATATCCGAAACCAGTGATATTATTTTTAAAGTATTACAAGTGGTATTTTACTACTTTTATTTTTTAATTCATTAATGCAGTTTCAACCCCTCCAAACCTCCATTTAAAGCCTTTCATTGCATTTCTACAACATGCAATGGTTTTGCAGTTCTGTAATATTTCAGAGACTAGTAGTCATCAGCACATGTTCTTCTGACCTGCTACACTTATTTTGTCAATTGACCAGGAAAAAGAATGTAACAAGTGCCATTAATTTTTAACACTATTCTTTTATCAATAAAGACTTCTACGGTGGTCCCGTACTGCTGTTTCTCAGTCTGTTTTGTCCCTGTATACAAGCTGCCACCTGTGATGGGGTGAGATTGGTGGGGGGAAATTCTGCCACATTCATTACAATATCCTTGAAAATGCCCTTCTGGTTGAGACCAGCTGCTATCATTTATTGAGAACAAAATCACACCAACAGTAACACATACTAAACAGTGATTGCAAACATCCATAGAAGCCAGACGCCATCAATTGTCATTCCCCACTGTGATGAAGATCAGAGCCTCAGGGAAGATGGAGAGAGAAAAGAACAGATAAAGAGCAGTGCTCAATCATACAGCTAAAAATCTAACAAACTACATGACCCTGAAGTGTAGATCGCATCACGTCAGTGGAAGAAGTCAGATGGGCAGATTTTTAGCAAGGTGGCAACTCATCTTTTTGAGAGAAAAGGCAACTCATATTTCAGCATTTAATGACAATTTTTAAATAGCTGAAGTACCTTAAGAGACAAAAAGAAAATTCTCTTATAATCAGGACCAGTGAAAAATGAGAATGTATTTCCTTACATTTCCAGCAATCCAAAATCTGATTTGATCCTGACTAATTTAATCTCAAGTTTAAAACTTTCACTATAAAAACTCACAACCTAAACAGATGGGAAGGCGAGTTAGATTTGCTCCTCATATTACACAGATATTTATTTGTACGTGCAAGCAATGTTATCTCCTCACAGTTAGTAAGGAAAATTCAATTTGTTTTGCACTGCACTATTTAGTGTAGGACACTGGGGTCAGATATCAATTAAGCCAGAATGTCCAGGAAAGAACAGGCTTTTAAACTATTAAATGTTGGTGTTCAAAGAAACTTGGGTGTCCTCGTACAAGAAACATAAAGTTAGCATGCAGGTACAGCATACAATTAGGAAGGCAAATGGCACGTTGGCCTTTATTGCAAGGGGATTGCTGTACAAGAGTAAGGAAGTTTTACTACAATTGTGCAGGGCTTTGGTGAGACCTCACCTGGACTACTGTGTACAGTTTTGGTCTCCTTATCTAAGGAAGGATATAATTGCCTTAGAGGCAGTGCAACAAAGGTTCATGAGAGATTGATTCCTGGGATGAGAGGGTTGTCCTATGAGGAAAGATTGAGTAGAATGGGCCTATACTCTCTGGAGTTTAGAAGAATGAGAGGTGATCTCATTGAAACAAGTAAGATTCTGAGGGGGCTTGACACGGTAGATGCTGAGAGGTTGTTTCCCCTGGCTGGAGAGTCTAGAACTAGGGGGCATAGTCGCAGGATAAGGGGTCAGCCATTTAAGACTGAGACGAGGAGAAATTTCTTCACTCAGAGGTTTGTGAATCTTTGGAATTCTCTACGCAGAGGGCTGTGGATGCTGAGTCATTGAGTATATTCAAGGCTGAGATAGATAGATTTTTAGATTCTAGGGAAATCAAGGGATATGGTGATTGGGCATGAAAGTGGAGTTGAGGTCGAAGATCAGCCATGATCTTATTGAATGGCAGAGCAGGCTATTAGGAGCTGTATGGCCTACTCCTGCTCTTATTTCTTATGTTTGTGGAGAAAATTTCCAGAGATTTAGAAGATTGCAGAAGGAAGCCAATCAGCAAAACTAAGAATTTTATTTACAATAGGTTAATATTTCATAGGTTTGTTGTTTTAAATGTAAGTTTTATCTGTATTTAGGGTTTTGATTCAGATTGGTATGGTTCAGTTCTCATGGAGTTACAGTTTTATGAAAATGAAGAAATTTGCATATCAGCCGATCAGCAGCGAGTGTGAACTTTCCAGTGTGACAACTGAAGTGTGACAGATGAGAAATGTGTGCTAGACATACCATTTTTAATCACATTACAAGCAGATCTCCTGTGGCATTGCTCACTGCTGAGCCATGTACTACAGAAATTATCAGGACCACTGATTTGTGTTGACTGAATAAGTCAAATTCCCTTTTTATTCCCTGGACATGAAATGTATAGTATATTTCCTAGGCCCCATCATAATGAGCTCGCAGTGGAAAAAAATGGTAAGTCTTCAGATAGATTAAAAAATAATTGCCATCTGAAATTCAGAAGATGCAGCAGTAACAAGGTAATGTTTATTTTTATGCATCCAAGAACTCCAATGATTTTAAAAGAGTGTGTTTAAAAATATCCTGATGATGCTTATGATCCTTCATAACCATGATGATACAGCTGAGCACTACTTCCCAGTCAGAAAGTAACTATAAAATTCATAACCTGTTACTTGAGAAGATCACACCAAATGATTAGGGAGATGCATGCAACTAAACAAAAACCAATCCACCAGTCCGGTGTTAAAACATATATAACCCAATTGCACTGTGGTTTACAGTACGATCGATGATCACAAGGTTCAGTAGACACTCAAGGTAGTCACTCTGTATGCAAGTTCTCATCCCCATCGTTCATTTAAGCTGAAATCCTCGACCAAGTACACAAACAAAACAAAATTAAAACCTCACTGAAGAAAATGTCATTTACTCCAAAAATAGTATTTTAATCGACAATCTTAAACAAAGATAAAGATGTACACACTTACTGATGTTTAAGCTGTGCCTCGCTTTATCTGGGAACATAAACATAATTCGCAGTACAGTTCTGTTACCGGGAATTTATGAATGGAGTACAGGCTGTAGCCCAGTCTCCACTCACTATTCAATTCCCTACAAAGGAACTTGGTGGGGACACTGGAGGGTGTCTGTCTGTCTGTCTCTCTCTCTCGTTTAAAAGCATAAAATGCAGATAGAACCAAAAACAATATAACATTTAAGATTATGAAGGGATACAGTACGAGAGTTGGATTGCCCAATTAGTAGTGAATTATGAGTAGTTCTGTACTAGATATGTGTCAAACTTGGACTAAGACCATCTGTTCTCAATTAAATTCAGGATCCATAACTAACAGAGAAAATATTTTTCATTCATTAGAGTCAGATAATTAACAGGTCATTGAAGCTATTTTGTATGACACCAGCTTACCCTTCACTTAGGATTTTAAATGCTAAATTAATCAAAGCATAAGTTAGGACATAAAATGGGTATACCTTTCAGGTTAGAAATTATATTGCTATTTTGTAGTTTTTTTAAAAAAACAGCAATTTTGTTATTTAAGTCATCGCTGATGAAATTGGTGAGAAACAGTGCCCATCTAGATAAAAATTACTACCCAAACAGAATTTGATTTGTACTTGGTTTGACCAAGCCCCAATCACTTAACTCTGTTATCTTATATTTCACTCTCTCCATCATATCTTATATATGTATATATAGATTAAAAATCTTGGTTGTGATGTGAACTTTCTGTACACATTAACTTCACTTCCAGTTGTCACAAGTGAAAAAAACCCTACGTCAACATTTTAGAATGGGAAAACCATCAACTTTTCAGTCTCAGTTTGTCAAGAACCTAATCATATCACTCAAGGTACTTTTTGAAAAAAAGTTCTGCTTTTTTTAAAAAACTAAAGTTTGAAACAAAACAAAATGTTCTTTAAAAATTACATATTTTACAATAAATTAAATTTATCCATTGAATTGTCTTGTGTATTTTAATACCTCAATAAAGTTGTTACTTGAAGTTCTCAGCCAGTCTCAAAAGCCTCATTTGGACCGAATATATTTACTTCAACAGTTGGGGAGAACTTTCAACCACATTGGTGCATTATGAGCATGTGCAGTTTGCAGAATTTCCCATCAGGCAATCTGTACCTTGAGAATACACTGTATGAATAATTTCCCAGTGATTATCTTGTGGTTCCTTTGTCTGTCTTTCTAACCAAAGATTGTTTATTGTGAATGGATTTATTTTTCCTCAAGTAAAAGGTTGAAAGTTCAGTTAAAAAAAAAATCTTTCTTCGGAACAATTTTTGCGGGTTAACTGATTCTTTCTTCCATTTCAAAATCTAGGAAATTTTATGAAGAATTTTTGAACATTTTGTAATTTTTGTTTGTGTACGGAAATATGTTTATGAAAGACAGCATAAGTTGGCAAACTCACTGATGATTCATTAATTGCTATATAACGGAACATAAAGGCAGGAATCAGCTGAGGACAGAAGAGACGGTGTAAACGGGGTTGCAGACGGGTTGGAGGAGGAGGCAGACAGGTGTGACTGCGGTAAGGGATTTAGGGTCTGAAAGAGGACAACGGTTGTTTAGTTCCCATTCTTCTAAAAAAAAACTTCCAGATCCCAGCATCTCTTTTCCCCCCCACCTCACACAAAGATTTCAAACTCCTTCCCCAGTCCAGCTGGATCCCTTTCTCCTGAACTTCACCCAATCTATTCACAAATCCCTGGACATCACTCTCAGTTTCTCAAAGATCTGAAAACAGCCCCAGGTCCTGGTACCTTCCTCCTCAATGCTCCTAAATCCCAGGATCAGTCTCTCAGTGAAGGTTCCCCCCCTACCCCGACATTGTTCCCAGAACCACAGGCCCCTATCCGAATGCCTCCAGGCCCTGGGGTGCCCCCAAAGAGAGTCCACCGTGGCTCAGTGGTCAGTCGCCTCTGAGTCAGAAGGTTGTGAGTTCAAGCCCTGAAGGTTGTGGGTTCAAGCACTAAAACAGATTATCTGGTCATTATCTCAATCCTGTTTTAGGACCTTGTTGTGCGCAAATTGGCTGCTGCGTTTCCTACATTACAACAGTGACTACACTTCAAAAGTACTTCATTGGTTGCAAAGCGCTTTGGGACATCCTGATGTCGTGAAAAGCACTACGTAAGTGCAAATCTTCATTTCTTTCAAGTTTAAATTCACCTTAAATCTATGCCCTCTGGTTCTTAAAAAAAAATTAAGGTGGTTGGCAAAAGAACCAAAGGCGACATGAGGAAAAAGTTTTTTTTTTATAAACACAGCGAGTGGTTAGGATCTGGAATGCACTGCCCGAGGGGTGGTGGAGGCAGATTCAATCATGGCCTTCAAAAGGGAACTGGATAAGTACTTGAAAGGAAAAAATTTGCAGGGCTACGGGGTTAGGGCGGGGGAGTAGGACCAGCTGGATTGCTCTTGCAAAGAGACAGTGCGGACTCGATGGGCCGAATAGCCTCCTTCCATGCTGTAACCTTATGATTCTATCACGTGCCAGAACTTAGGCTGCCCCCAATGCTGGTAAATCAGTGTCCCTAAGAATACTACTTGGCATAACACGCCCATTCTTATAAATAACCTCCGATTTACCTAAAGATGAACATTTCTTTTGTCACCACTGTTTGTTAAATAAATCACTCAAAATGCTTTTACAAAAAATTTTCATCCTCCATTTTTTCCCCTCAGTAACTGAAGTTTATAGGGGGTAATGTTCACCATCACCATCTGTAATCTAGTGGAGTGGATCGCCCACCCATTGTGCTTCCTACTGAAATCAATGGGGTGGGTTCTACAATAGTGGGCAATCCACCCTGCAAGAAATTTCTTAACTCATTTTTTAAAAAATATTTTAAATCAGTGAGCAATTCCACAGGAGGCCCATACTCTATCTCTGATTAGCTCTGAAATATTTTTTAACACCATCAGCCATCTATTCCCAGGGATTGGCATCATTATTTTATCTTTTTTGATATTTTCTACTAGAAAATCTATTTTTGAATCTGACATAGGAGCCTCCATCATTCATTCCATTTTTTTTAAGCATAAGAACATAAGGAGTCCATTCAGCCCCTCAAGCCTGTTCCACCATTGAATTAGATAGTGGCTGATCTGTACCTCAACTCCATTTACCTGCCTTTGCTCTATATCCCTTGAAACCCTTACCCAACAAAAATCTATCAATCTCATTCTTGAAAATTTCACTGGACCCAGCATCCATAGCCTTTTAGGGGAGAGTGCTCCAGATTTCCACTACCCTTTGTGTGAAGAAGTGCTTCCTGATTTCACTCCTGAATGGCCAGGCTCTAATTTTAATGATTGTGTCCTTTGCAGACACCGACTGCAGAAGGGAAGGGAAAAGAAATATATAGAAACATACATATGCAAAGAGAAGCAAAGAATATGAAAAATAAACAGAGTGAAAGACAGTCAGAGACAACAAGAGAAAATCTCCAAGTCAGAGAGAAAAAGAGTGGAAGACAGAGGAGACGAGGCAGAAGAATTAGAAAGTGGAACAAGCAGGAAGAGAGAATTTTTCAAACTTCTGTCTGAGCAATGCCACAACAGACCAACTAATATAAAAGCTGAAAAAAGTCAAGACTTATTTAAAACCCCCAGCTTACCTTTCCCGTAGAAGTATTTGCGATAATAGTATGCTCCAAGATCAATGTGCTCTATGATGTATCGTTTCACTTTCTCTCGATGGATTGCCTGGTTTTCTCTTGGTACCTCTAATACTGACACACCTGCATTAGTGCAGTGAGAGCTGAGCGAGGACTCAAAGGAGCAACTTTCACTGCAAGTAAACGAACAGGAGTTAGCCCTGGAAAGTGCAATGCGTCTCTCCCCTTCCCCTCCAATCTCGTTCCTGAAGTATGGGCATGCCAAGACAAAGTTGTTGCTTTTCCCATCTCCCTCATCAGAATCAAAACTCTCCTTTGAGTTTAATTCCTCCTTGCTGCCTGTTGGAGACTCACAGTTTGCAGAGTAGCCTCCCGGGATTGGATGTTGCGAAGCAGCAGATGCTCCAGTGGTTGTGTTTTTTCTTTGCCCTACATTAGCCCTGTTTGCCATTGCTTCATTCACATTAAACAAAATGCTCTGGACATCATAGTGTGCAAAACACTTATGACACATCCATAGTTGGTTGCTTTTCTCCAGTCTGTTCTCTTCCTGGTCGAAAGAGAACTTCAAAGCCTCATGTTCACTTTTTGCAGTTCTCAATTTTCTGAAAAGAGATGCTTCTATTGTTTCAGGTTTCAACCTCCGTTTGAATGACTTATCTCTGTCTTTGCAAAAGAAAAGTGGGCTATCCACATAATCAAATCCAGAGATTCTGACAAATTCAGCTCGAGAAATCTGAGTTGCTGCTTGTAGGCTGGGTGACATTCCAGAATCACAGCGCAATAGATCACTAAGCCCAAGTGGGCCAGGGCTCCTCTGCTCCACGCTTTCACTTCTATATCCTCTAAGCATGGCAAAGAAACTGTCACCAGTTATACCCTGTCGGTCAATTGAAGAAGTGCTTCCATATTCCCGATGAAGAGCAGCACCTGTGTTTGGATTTACTGCATTCTGATCAAGAACATCTTCGGAATCTATATCACTGATAGTGACATCACTGTTGCTCCTCTGCCTTATTGGGTGAAGTCCCCTCTGTGGGGACCTGGTAAAGAGATCTCCAAAAATATATCTTGTATCTGAAAATTCCAAGTCCTCAGTAATGTCCGTGTTTTCCTCAGACAGACCTTCAAGGCTTTGGTCATTTTGTCCATTCTGACTAGCTCTCATCATGGATACATTGTCATAACTGGCTAATGACCTGTTATCCCATGTCAATAAGCTACTACTTGCTCCCTCTTTTGGACATTCTTTCTTTGGAGGCCATTCAGAGATTCTTGCCCTCACGCCCATCTTTGGCATGGCAGGTGTTCCGTTAACCTGACCACTGCTGTCTGATTTGCAGGGTGTACCACAAGGAATGGGAGGTCCCATGTTACCATTAATGACTTTGTATTTTCTAGTAAAGAAATCATCAGACTGCATGCTTCTCACAGACTCTGTAGATAATCCTGAAGCACCACTGGAATGAGGTTGTTCTTCCTGTATTAGCTTTTTGTCACTCATATCCATTCAGAAGACAAGCAACCATTCTTAACGAAAGATGACCCAAGTCCACTTCATTATATTATGGTTAATTGTGAAGTGCAATGGTTCAATCCAGGCTGGAATGAATTTTGTTTCAAAATGAAAGCTAACTATAATGGTTGCAACAGTTTGATAAAAATTAGTATTCCATGTACCATCTTTAAAACCAAATGATTTGAACAGCACCTAGTTTTGATCAACAAAACTTGTAGTCAGAATTGTGCATCCTGTGTCCCTCTCACTGTGTGTCACTCATTGCCATCAATATTTTCAGTGGACCAGTAGCTCAAAGCAGAGATGCTTCACTAAGTTTCAGAGATGGACTTTGGTTAAGGATCTGCAAGAGCAAAAACAAGCAATTAGTGAGACTGCATGAGGTACAGAAATCTGTGCACGAGTTTAAAATGCCAATAATAACTAGCAATTTACAGAACGATGGAAACTGAATGTAGATTAAGACACTCAGACTGCAATTCCTTGTTAGTAAAATAAAAAAGATTAGTTTTAGTTTTCAACTATAAATATTTAAAATATATACATAAATGCTAGGACTGACCTCTTATTATTGAGAAACCAACATGAATGGCCAAAGCTCTCAGTGCAGAACACCAAGACTGAAAGGAGCAAAAGATAAATCAAGTAGTAGTGATTCACTGAAAATTTCCTTCTCCTGTGCCCTCCCCTCTCTATACCAACCTGTAATATTTAAAAAATTTACCACAAACCTGCATAATACTCCACTTGATTTGATAAAAAGTCTTATTGGATGACTGGTTACACTTGATCTTTACAGCACACTTTAAATATTTGCATTTGAACCCGCCACACGGTGTAATTTTAACAGCATTTCAAAGTTTATCAGCAGCACGCCATAATAACCTCCTAACTAGAACCTTCTGATATAATATACTTTCACAACTCTATCACTAACAGAGAGCATGCAGTTCTTAACCATGTCCTTGTTTATAATGTATCCACTGCAACACATCAAAGACTGCAGAAGGAGTCTGCTACATTTCTTTCATTTCACAGATGTATGCTATTTTAAAGACAGTGTTCAAAACATTTTGATTTAAGTGTTGACCCTATCAAACCTAGTATTTGCTAGGGCTGCAGTGAAGTATTTCTGCTAAATTATCAAATAAATACTTGAGTAAAGCTAATAAAAACATAGGCAAGAACACACTTTTGCTGATGACATTTAATTTTTACTTTTCTCCTCGTTGGTCCTCTTTCTAAACAGCTTGCTCCAGCAATGCCAACGGGTGTGGAAAAAGCCAAATCCTCAGCGATTACAGTGCCAATGCCGCACACCCCATGAACCAATTTGGTCAGTTTTTTCATCTAGATTGAGAAGCTTTGTTATCTTTCTAGTTGGTCAAATGACTAACAATTCGGGCAAACAACACTTCAGATGGTGTGCTAAAAACTGCTATTGAATACTTTATTGAATTAGTAGTTCCAAAAAGTTATTTCTATGAGAACCTTCTTAAAAGATAGGGAGTGGTACGTTTCTAACAATATTTATTCCAACTGTAAAATAAGCCCCAAGTATAAAGTGTAATCAAATGTACGGCAGGTGATGCACAATAAAGTGAAAACAGCACGCAGTTACTCTTAAATATGAAACCCCTTACAGATATGAAAGAAAAAGTTTTTTTTTAAAAAAAAAGGAATATTAGTCACAGCATTTTAAAAGTTCCACTTAAGAACATAAGAACATAAGAAATAGGAGCAGGAGTAGGCCAATCGGCCCCTCGAGCCTGCTCCGCCATTCAATAAGATCATGACTGATCTGATCCGAACCTCAAATCTAAATTCATGTCCAATTTCCTGCCTGCTCCCCGTAACCCCTAATTCCCTTTACTTCTAGGAAACTGTCTATTTCTGTTTTAAATTTATTTAATGATGTAGCTTCCACAGCTTCCTGGGGCAGCAAATTCCACAGACCGACTACCCTCTGAGTGGGTAAACTACATATAAATATATTAAAAACTCTACATCTTCACGTACTGTCAACTTTTTACATTACATATTTATAATGGAACCTGCCTATATAAACTTGTCACATTATAATTACACCCTCCTGCCAATGAAGGCACTGCAGCACCACCACTGGCAGGAGGGTGTAATTACAGTGTGACAAGTTTACATAGGCAAGTTCCATTATAAATGTGGACATAGGATTTTATAATGGAAATATAAAAATAGGGGCAGAATGTATGACTTTAAAATGGGAACTGAATTATGTCTGTATATATTGATCCAATCATCCCCCACCATTAACCCTGCTCCACCTGAAGAGTACAATTGGTCTTGGCTCCCCGTATGCAACACCACGAGAGATTGACTGGTAATATTTGCAAGTCTTGCATACAGCTCGCACTTCCTTAATGTCACACTTACTTGCTGTAATCCTTTTCCCACAACATTTTGTTGATAATACCACTATTGTTTTGAACATTGTAATCTACGACTCAACGCAAACAACACGGGAGAAAAAAATAAAACTAAAAATGTTTTTCAGCTCCTACTGGGTGACCCATTAGCGCAAGTGATTCAGTGATCAACTCTGAGCCAAAAGTACTAAAATCCCAGGGCTGTTTGATAACAACTCACCACCACCCTCAGTTTGGCAAGTTTTATCAGTTTTCAACTAGGCCACTACAATGAACGAAGTCAGGCCTCATTTGCATTGACTAGGCGATCTGCGCCAATGCCAACTACGCAGCTCATTGTCAGCTGGCCACATGGGAGAGCGGGATATCCAGCAGAGTAGCCAACTGTCACGGACATGCACTAGCACCTAAAAGGGGAGGGCTGGAAACATCAACGGTTAAATGGAGCAGTGGGAAAATGTCTGTAGCCCCGACAGCAGTAAAGAGATGAAATAATGGAAGCCTTTAATGGCTCAAAACACACAAGAGACTGCAGAAAAAGGAGTGTCAGACCTGGTCCCAGCGTTGCCTGATTGCAGCTTAGAATCCTTTTAAATAACACTGGAAGTGGTGGCCTCCTGACCTGTACTGCCCGTAGTTTGTGGACAAGTTGAAGAACTGGCTGTCTTAACGTGGATTGAGACGAAAATGGCATTGGGTTCTGAATTGTCTTATTTGACCCCTATTTACATACGGCGGGATCGCTGGCCGCCTAAATCAAGTTCCGCCCAAAAATCGGAATGGGCATACCACCAGCATTAAATCAGCAGGACTTAATTTTTCAATTTTCCCCCTGCTACTGCCCCATTTTTAGGTGCAAGCGGGATTGTAGCAAGAAGATGATCTGCGCTCCCATTTTCAGTGCTTTTTTTTGGCAGGCGGAGAAGAACCAATATATTTTACTCACGTCCTTCATTACACTTGAATTACCCCTCCTGCTGGCTGATCATACAGCAACACAGTCACATCCTTCCAGCTAGACAAGAATCTGTTATGAAAGCGTACTTCAAAAGGTAGAGAAAGGAAGGAAGAAAGAAATCCCACAAGATGTTCAGCATCACTGCACTGGTCATTGTGCTGCTGTGCAAATCAAACAGAACTCAATAGACAACTGCTTACTTAAAGCTCTTCTTGCAGCAGAAAATCCACTGACTAATTTAGCAAAATAAGCAATTTCCAATCCGTTTGCCCTCCTGCTATATTTTTTTTTATTTCCTGCAGAGCACAGTAATCCAAGGAGACATAGATATCAACAAATCATATCACATGGCTCAGTGACTCCAGCTGTACCACAGTATCTCTGTAGCAAAGCCTGAAGAATTGGTGTGTCGCAGAAACGTATTTTTCAGTCCCAAATGTCCCTGTACAAAACATTTATTATTCCATTTTGTAAATTATCCAGATATATTTTGGCCACTCAACTGCAGTAACAAAATGCCATCAGGCAAATACTTGCCATGCCAGTCATACCCCGCCACTATGTCTTGTACTTACAATCACAGTGCATTAAGTCTTATTTTGATTCAAGAGATGCTTTCACTCTCCATCCACCAATTCTTCACTTCCAGTTTTAAATCTAGCTACAGCAATTTTGACCACCAAAATGGGCGCCACTTTATAAAATAATTTTCTGATAGCAACAGGAGCACATTAAAATGTTAATTTTAAGAACGCAGGATTATACAGGACCCAAAAGGGCCATTGCAATACCTTATGATTGGTGTCAGGGTTCAAATAAATGCCACAGTTTATCCCTTATGCCCTTCAAATACTTGATTTGCACAAAAAAACTGTTCAGCTCCCTCTTGAATTTGCTGACAGTATCTACCTCCACTCATTTCGCTATACGGGGAATAATTGAATTGGGGAGATGGGTGCCAATGGGAATGGTGTGCCACTCCCAATACCTCCGCCACCTGCGCTGGATCAAAGGTGAGTTAAAGAAAGGAGCCTTCCTAAGGTAGCTAGTTTATTGCCAGGCTAATTCTCCTTTGTACCAGTGCTACTAGCTTGTTCTTTTAAAACCCAATTCAAACATGCATAGCAATTCTATTTTAAAAAATTGACCTAGAATCATAGAAACATAGAAGTTTACAACATGGAAACAGGCCCTTTGGTCCAACATGTCCATGTCGCCAAGTTTATACCACTAAGCTAGTCCCAATTGCCTGCACTTTGCCCATATTCCTCTATACCCATCTTACCCATGTAACTGTCCAAATGCTTTTTAAAAGACAAAATTGTACCCGCCTCTATTACTGCCTCTGGCAGCTCGTTCCAGACACTCACCACCCTTTGAGTGAAAAAATTGCCCCTCTGGACCCTTTTGTATCTTTCCCCTCTCACCTTAAATCTATGCCCCCTTGTTATAGACTCCCCTACCTTTGGGAAAAGATTTTGACTATCTACCTTATCTATGCCCCTCATTATTTTATAGACTTCTATAAGATCACCCCTTAACCTCCTACTCTCCAGGGAAAAAAGTCCCAGTCTGTCTAACCTCTCCCTATAAGTCAAACCATCAAGTCCCGGTAGCATCCTAGTAAATCTTTTCTGCACTCTTTCTAGTTTAATAATATCCTTTCTATAATAGGGTGACCAGAACTGTACACAGTATTCCAAGTGTGGCCTTACTAATGTCTTGTACAACTTCAACAAGACATCCCAACTCCTGGATTCAATGTTCTGACCAATGAAACCAAGCATGCCGAATGCCTTCTTCACCACCCTATCCACCTGTGACTCCACTTTCAAGGAGCTATGAACCTGTACTCCTAGATCTTTTTGTTCTATAACTCTCCCCAATGCCCTACCATTAACGGAGTAGGTCCTGGCCCGATTCGATCTACCAAAATGCATCACCTCACATTTATCTAAATTAAACTCCATCTGCCATTCATCGGCCCACTGGCCCAATTTATCAAGATCCCGTTGCAATCCTAGATAACCTTCTTCACTGTCCACAATGCCACCAATCTTGGTGTCACCTGCAAACTTACTAACCATGCCTCCTAAATTCTCATCCAAATCATTAATATAAATAACAAATAACAGCGGACCCAGCACCGATCCCTGAGGCACACCGCTGGTCACAGGCCTCCAGTCTGAAAAACAACCCTCTACAACCACCCTCTGTCTTCTGTCGTCAATCCAATTTTGTATCCAATTGGCTACCTCACCTTGGATCCCGTGAGATTTAACCTTATGTAACAACCTACACCATGCGGTACCTTGTCAAAGGCTTTGCTGAAGTCCATGTAGACCACGTCTACTGCACAGCCCTCATCTATCTTCTTGGTTACCCCTTCAAAAAACTCAATCAAATTCGTGAGACATGATTTTCCTCTCACAAAACCATGCTGACTGTTCCTAATCAGTCCCTGTCTCTCCAAATGCCTGTAGATCCTGTCTCTCAGAATACCCTCTAACAACTTACCTGTCCTATTAACCAACACTTGCCAGTTGAACAGTATATTAATATATCAGAAGTCCTTAGAATCAGTGGCACATATTGCTCCATAGCAATGTACTTATCAGCAAGGCCACAAAATATATTAAAATACCACCAAGTAAATACAGACAGCAGATAACTGCAACAATTTTTCTCAGCCTTGAACCAGTAATAGCTCTGCAGTTTGCGGCTGTGACAGGAATCTTTCATGAAATTCAGACCCAGTCATTTCATTATACATTCCTTTGTGCTGCTGAATGAGCCACAAAAAAAACAGAACTCTTGCTTAAGAAGCCTGCTGTACTGAACAAGCCCCATTTTACACACACCCCACATTCTGACCATTTCACCCAGCTCTGACTGAACTGCTGCCAGTTCGGAGTCAAAGTTCTGAGAAAACTAGAAAATGTAGCTGACCACTGAGCAATTGCAACTGATACAACATTTGAGAACTTAACAAATTTAGAGGGGTTCACCAAAAAGGGTGGTTCTTATCAAATTGGCAGAAGAACCACACATTTTTACCAAAATTCTGTGATGTTACCTGTCACTGCTTTGCATGTTACAAGAAAAGTACCTCTTTTCAATAATGATACCTCCAAGTGCAATTCCTCATTCAGCTGGAGTACGCATTTATCAGCCCGTTCTGATTATGTATCTCTGGCAGAGAATTTAAAACAAACCAAGTCTCACTTTAATATTGTGTCATTTAACACTATTCTCAAACATTGCCATCTTATTAGTTGAAACAAACCAGGTTTGCGCTGTGGTTTTTTTTTCAGCAACCCATTCAATCTGCTATTTTGTAGACCTGTTATACTTGAAATGTCATGTTGCTGTGAAAGCTACAGTTGAGCAATGGTTATTTCAAACGCTATGAAACATCGCTCCCTCTCTTCTGACCAGAAATTCATAGGCATGGCCCAAAATCTTTTTTAAAAAGTATCCATGGATGTGTAAAAGTCTGTCCTACAAAGTCTACTGTAGCACACTATAAAGAAAGATTTATAAGAACAAAACAATCCCTGTAAAAGGACAGAAAAGCCACTGCACGTAGTATAGCACAGTTAGCATGCCCCACCCAATTATATTTCACTGAAAAAAAAAGTTCAGGACATGGTAGCTGTAATTGAGTGCTCTACCCCTAGATAATGAAGGTCAGAAACATATGGCAGACATGTTTAAAGTGGAGAACGCAGAGATAATGGTGTGCGTGGAAGGGAATTGCCTTTGTCGATAATTAGGGAGCTTTCTCTGGTAGAAGTAACCTACACAAGGAGGATGGACCACACATGACCAGATAGCAAGTTAAGCCAGTCACACAAGCAGTGACTGGGATTCACATTAAAAAAATCCCCCCCCCCCCACCCCACAACCACCAGGAGAGAATTGGAAATAGATCACAAAGTTCTAATAGGGTTAAAGCTTTGTTGAAGGATGAGCTCAAAGTTTTTTTTTAATACTAATATTGTAATTAGAGCTATGTATAATGCAGAGAAAATAATGTCATCACAGGAACATGACTGCAAGCAGGACAGCAACTGATGAAGCTAAGAGGATATAGAGTGCTTGAAGAATCAGTATTATCATTGAGAAGGAATGAAGACAAAATGGGAATAAGAAGGAATGTGAAAATTCCACTTCTGCACTCATCCACCCATGATTTTCTGTCCATTAAGGCGAATTGGTGTAAAATTGCAGACCATCAAGCTCAGAAATGGAATTTCTACCCTGATGTTGCTATAAAGGAAAGGGGAGGCAGAGTAAGACTATACTTGCAATGGCTGAATGACAGCAATAATCTGCATCACTACATACAGAGAGAGGAAACAAAAACTGCATGGGCTGGGAATTATAGAACAATCAGTTGAGGATAATTAAATGAGTACTTGAAGGAGCAAGAGGACAATAGACGTATTATAGATTGCAGTCAGAGATCAGAGAATATATTTTACCTACGAAAGAAATAGATGGAGAATCAAAAGATAAGTCAGGTAAAGGATCAGGAAATGGGAGATGTGCTAAATGGATTCTTCACGTCGGTTTTCACAAATGAAGACAGTGGATGAATTGCAGATTTTGTCAAATTAGTTTGGGAACCCCCAAGATATGGACAGGTTAGTAAATTGTCAACTGAAATAATTATCTTCTGTACAATAATTTCAGCAGAAAAGTAGACTTGAGCATAAAGAATAAGGTCAGTAGACAGTGATGAGGACCATTCATCTGTATTTAGCACCAATCTGAGGATTTCTCCCCATCCAAAATGGGTTAATGAACATTAGTAATGAACATTGCCCATTAAGGTCATTAATGAAGAATTTGTGCAACTTTCCTTTCAGGGCCATTAACTTCCAGCTTCTAATCACTTTTGGTTGACTGCTAAATGCCAAGTCTAATATTATCTGATATAGCATCCAGCTAAGTATCTGGTTCACCTAAATGGACTGATTATTTGAACTGACATATTGTACTCTATCAAACTTGGTGTTCGTGACCTTAACAAATAGGACTTTTTAAATATCACTACAACAATTACAGAAGTGAACAGTATTCACTTAGACTGCTTTCCTCATCAGCTCTACTCATCCAGGCTTCATAAGCTACAAGAATACCAATTAGACTATAATCAAGTTCTGTGAAAGGGACAGCATTTTCTAAAGACGTGTAGCAAATTGGAGCTTGCCCGGGTTGCCCGAGCTGCAGTTTTTGAAACTCAAAATATTTCTGTATTGTTAAATTCAATCCCCCGACCCCCAACAATAAGCCAGCAGCCTGAAAAGGGCCATACGTGGCTGTCACCAGATTTAGAAGCAAAAGGTCATGCTTCACTAGTGGACTGGAATTTTTATTATATGTATAATAAATATATATATTTTTTACGGGGTCCCGCTGTTTATATAAAAGAGCACTTTGAATGATACTGACACCCAGCTATGTGGTCAAATAACTAATATAAGGAGATAGCATCAAAGGTGGAGCAATTAAGCGAAACGGCTAAAGAACAGTATGTGAATTTTAAAGTTACACATGTTAGTTACACGTGAGTGCAAAAGACAAGGCTGAAGCGTTTGCAACCATCTTCAACCAGAAGTGCTGGGTGGATGATCCATCTCAGCCTCCTCCCAAGATCCCCACCATCACAGAAGCCAGTCTTCAACCACGTGATATCAAGAAACGGCCGAGTGCACTGGATACAGCAACGGCTATGCGCCCCGACAACATCACAGCTGTAGTGCTGGAGACTTGTGCGCCAGAACTAGCCGCGACTCTAGCCAAGCTGATCTAGTATAGCTACAACACTGGCATCTACCAGACAGTGGAAAATTGCCCAAGTATGTTCTGTTCACAAAAAGCAGGACAAATCCACTGACTAGAAACTTAACTGGACCTGCCACATAAATACTGTGGCTACAAGAGCAGGTCAGAGGCGGGGTATTCTGCGGCGAGTGACTCACCTCCTGATTCCCCAAACTCTTTCCACCATCCACAAGGCACAAGTCAGGAGTGTGATGGAATACTCTCCACTTGCCTGGATGAGTGCAGCTCCAACATCAAGAAGCTTGACACCATCCAGGCAAAGCAGCCCGCTTGATTGGCACCTCATCCACCACCTTAAACATTCACTCCCTCCGCCACCGGTGCACTGCGGCTGCAGTATGTTCCATCTACAAGATGCATTGCAGCAACTTGCCAAGGCTTCTTCGACAGCACCTCACACACCCATGACCCTCTACCACCTAGAAGGACAAGGACAGCATGCGCATGGGAACACCACCATCTGCATGTTCCCCTCCAAGTCACACCATCCTGACTTGGAAATATATCGCCGTTCCTTCACCGTCGCTGGGTCAAAATCCTGGAACCCCCTACCTAACAGCACTGTGGGAGAACCTTCACCACACGGACTGCAAGGGTTCAAGGCGGTGGCTCACCACCACCTTCACAATGGCAATTAGGAATGGGCAATAAATGTTGGCCTTGCCAGCGACGCCCACATCCCATGAATGAATAAAAAAAAAGTTTACATGGGTCTATGGCCATCCTTTCCTTGTCAGCCTGAAGAGATAATGCTGGTTAGCAAGCCCTTACCAGACATCCACGTGTAAACTTTGCAGCAACGTCACTGTATACCAATCAAGAGCAGGAACCTGGCTTATTTTTACCTTCTCCCCAGCACAAGGTGCCACGGCTAACCCAGCACAGACCAAGCATTTGGGATCTTCTGGCATGAATGGTAAAGCCAGAGTGTAACTGAACCAATCAGGCCTTAAGCAAAGCCTAATTCCGACAGGACAAACACCTTTGTTTAAGCGTCTCACCAACAAGGAAGACAACACACAGTTTACAGAAGGGAGATCCATCCAAACTGAAACTTTAAGGGAGTTGAACTACGGTGGTAAAGTCAAGTGTGAATAAGCAAGTCAGTATTCTAAGATGCCTAGTGGTCAAGGTACTGCACTTATAAAAATCAAAGGAGTCCATTTATTGAGGCGAAGGGAGAGGATTTGGTTGTAATTATTGCCATTCACTGAAAGTATCCATCAAAACAAGAAATATAGGAAACTCCATGAAATAACACTAGTGAATAAATACCAGGCACTGTCCAGCAATACAGAAGGATACAAGGTCCCAGAGGTAAAGGCAATTAGAAAACTAGAGTACAGCCTGGACAAAGTTGCAGTTTGCAGATCACGAGAGATTGGAGTTGTAGTTAATCTTTGCTTAGAAAAGCGGTCAACCATGTGTGTCACATGGGCAATACCTTCAGGATGGTGAGCTGCCGACCTGGAGCTAGAGCAGCACATAATGAAGGACGGTCAGATGGAATACTGAAGGGGACAGGTACAGATCCAGTGGTAGCAGCAGTAAATGAAAAAGGGAGAAATAATATGTGGGCCTTGAAGCCACGTAGAATAAAATCACAGAATCATAGAACGGTTACAGCACGGAAGGCGGCCATTCGAGTCTGCGCTGGCTCTATGCAAGAGCAATCCAGCTAGTCCCACTCCCATACCCTATCCCCATAGCCCTGCAAATGTTTTCCTTTCAAGTACTTATCCAGTTCCCCTTTGAAGGCCATGATTGAATCAGCCTCCACCACCCCCTCGGGCAGTGCATTCCAGGTCCTAATCACTTGCTGTGTAAAAAAGTTTTTACTCATGTCACCTTTGGTTCTTTTGCCAATCAACATAAATCTATGTCTTCTGGTTCTTGACCCTTCCACCAATGGGAACAGTTTCTCTCTATCTACTTTGTCTAGTGCAAGGAATCTTACAACACCAGGTTATAGTCCAACAGTTTTATTTGAAAATCACAAGCTTTCGGAGTTTACCTCCTTCGTCAGGTGAGTGAGTGAAGCATAGCCTATATTAGGCTGGGAGGCGATCACAGCAATCAAAGGTGTCGTTGGTGTTCAGACAGATTAGCCACGGAAAACATTACATCCCAGTACACTGAATACACAGTGGGTCAGATTACACGGACAGATAAAGAGACCAGAGAGAGAGAGAGAGAGAGGATGTCCAGTTGTATTAAAAACAGATAACTTTTTTTTCCGCTGGTGGGGTTACGTGTAGCGTGACATGAATCCATGATCCCGGTTGAGGCCGTCCTCGTGGGTGCGGAACTTGGCTATCAATTTCTGCTCAACAATTTTGCGTTGTCTTGTGTCTCGAAGGCCGCCTCGGAGAACGCTTACCCGAAGATCGGTGGCTGAATGTCCTTGACTGCTGAAGTGTTCCCCGACTGGAAGGGAACCCTCCTGTCTGGTGATTGTTGCGCGGTGTCCGTTCATCCGTTGTCGCAGCGTCTGCATGGTCTCGCCAATGTACCATGCTCCGGGGCATCCTTTCCTGCAACGTATGAGGTAGACAACGTTGGCCGAGTCACAGGAGTATGAACCATGTACCTGGTGAGTGGTGTCCTCTCGTGTGATGGTGGTATCTGTGTCAATGATCTGGCATGTCTTGCAGAGGTTGCCGTGGCAGGGTTGTGTGGTGTCGTGGACACTGTTCTCCTGAAAGCTGGGTAATTTGCTGCGAATGATGGTGTGTTTGAGGTTAGGTGGCTGTTTGAAGGCGAGTAGCGGAGGCGTGGGGATGGCCTTAGCGAGGTGTTCGTCGTCATCGATGACATGTTGAAGGCTGCGGAGAACATGGCGTAGTTTCTCCGCTCCGTCTGTAGGGTTCCTGGTTGTCCAGTTGTCGGTATGCTTCTTTGCAATAGTCCGTTCTGTTCTGTATGACGATGGCTCCTCCTTTGTCCGCTGGTTTGATGATGATGTTGCGGTTGGTCTTGAGTGTCGATGGCATTGCGTTGTGCTCGGGTGACAGAACACTACAGACGGTTACCCGCAGATCCGACCAAAGAACACACCCACCAGCTCAACAAACTGATCAAGACCTTCGATCCAGTCCTTCAAAGCATCCTACGTGCTCTCATCCCATGCACTCCCCGCGTGGGAGACTTCGACTGCCTCCCAAAGATACACAAACCAACACACCCGGACGTCCTATCGTATCTGGCAACAGAACCCTGTGTGAGAACTTCTCTGGATACGTCGAGGGCATCCTGAAACCCATCATACAGGGAACCCCCAGTTTCTGTCGCGACACTACAGGCTTCCTACAAAAACTCAGCACCCACGGACCAGTTGAACCAGGAACACTTCTCACCACGATGGACGTCTCGGCACTCTACACCAGTATCCCCCACGATGACGGCATCGCTGCAACAGCCTCAGCACTCAACACCAACAACAGCCAATCTCCAGACACCATCCTACAACTCATCCGCTTCATCCTGGATCACAATGTCTTCACCTTCAATAACCAGTTCTTCACCCAAACACACGGAACAGCCATGGGGACCAAATTTGCACCCCAACATTTTCATGCACAAGCTCGAGTACGACTTCTTCACTGCACAGGACCTCCAACCAACACTATACACCAGATACATAGACGACATTTTCTTCCTATGGACCCACGGCGAAGAATCACTGAAGAGACTACACGATAACATCAACAAGTTCCATCCCACCATCAAACTCACCATGCACTACGCCTCAGAATCGGTTTCTTTCTTGGACACACGAATCTCCATCAAAGACGGGCACCTCAGCACCTCATTCTACCGCAAGCCCACGGACAACCTCACGATGCTCCACTTTTCCAGCTTCCACCCTAACCACGCCAAAGAGGCCATCCCCTATGGACAGGCCCTGCGAATACACAGGATCTGCTCAGACGAGGAGGAACACGATGGACACCTACAGACGCTGAAAGACGCCCTCGTAAGAACGGGATATGACGCTCGACTCGTCGATCGACAGTTCCGACGGGCCACAGCGAAGAATCGCATAGACCTCCTCAGAAGACAAACACGGGACGCAACCAACAGAGTACCCTTCGTCGTCCAGTACTTCCCCGGAACGGAGAAACTACGCCATGTTCTCCGCAGCCTTCAACATGTCATCGATGACGACGAACGCCTCGCTAAGGCCATCCCCACGCCTCCGCTACTCGCCTTCAAACAGCCACCCAACCTCAAACAGACCATCGTTCGCAGCAAATTACCCAGCTTTCAGGAGAACAGTGTCCACGACACCACACAACCCTGCCACAGCAACCTCTGCAAGACATGCCAGATCATCGACACAGATACCACCATCACACGAGAGGACACCACCCACCAGGTACATGGTTCATACTCCTGTGACTCGGCCAACGTTGTCTACCTCATACGTTGCAGGAAAGGATACCCCGGAGCATGGTACATTGGCAAGACTATGCAGACACTGACAACGGATGAACGGACACCGCGCAACAATCGCCAGACAGGAGGGTTCCCTCCCAGTCGGGAGAACACTTCAGCAGTCAAGGACATTCAGCCACCGATCTTCGGGTAAGCGTTCTCCAAGGCGGCCTTCGAGACACAAGACAACGCAAAATCGTCGAGCAGAAATTGATAGCCAAGTTCTGCACCCACGAGGACGGCCTCAACCGGGATCTTGGATTCATGTCACGCTACACGTAACCCCACCAGCGGAAAAAAAAGTTATCTGTTTTTAATACAACTGGACATCCTCTCTCTCTCTCTCTGCCTTTCGGGTCTCTTTCTCTATCTGTCCGTGTAATCTGACCCACTGTGTATTCAGTGTACTGGGATGTAATGTTTTCCGTGGCTAACCTGTCTGAACACCAACGACACCTTTGATTGCTGTGATCGCCTCCCAGCCTAATATATGCTATGCTTCACTCACTCACCTGACGAAGGAGGTAAACTCCGAAAGCTTGTGATTTTCAAATAAAACTGTTGGACTATAACCTGCTGTTGTACGATTCCTTACATTTGTCCACCCCAGTCAATCACCGGCATCTCCACATCATGGCTACTTTGTCTAGACCATTCATGATTTTGAAAACCTCTATCAAATCTTCTTGCAACCGTCTCTGTTCCAAGGAGAACAATCACAGCTTCTGCAGTCTATCCATGTAACTAAAGTCCCTCATCCCTGGAATCATTCTAGTAAATCTCTTCTGCACCCTCTCTCAGGCCTTCACATCAATCCTAAAGTGCGGTGCCCAGAACTGGACAAAATACTCCAGTTGTGACCAAACCATTGTTTTATAAAAGGTTCATCATGACTTCCATACTTTTGTATTCTGTGCCTCTATTTAAAAAGCCCAGGATCCCGTACGCTTTTTTAACCGCTTTCTCAACCTGCCCTGCCCACCTTCAACAATTTGTACACATATACTCCCAGGTTTCTCTGTTCTGCACCCCTTTTAGAGTTGTGCCTTCTAGTTTATATTGCCTCTCATTCTGAAATGTATCACTTCGCATTTTTCTGCGTTAAATTTCATCTGCCCGTGCCCGCCCATGCCACCAGCCTGTCTATATCCTCTTGAAGTCTATCACTATCCTCCTCACTGTTCACTACCCTTTCAAGTTTTGTGTCATCTGCAAATTTTGAACTTGTGCCCTGTATACCCAAGGGCACACATATAAGAAGATTGGCTCAGAACTTGCAGATAGAGCATGCAAAGTAAATTCCCAGTATTTGGAAATGGAGGAGAGTTCACCAATTCAAAGAATTGAGGAGCTAAGTGAGTGGCTGGCAGCATGGTGTGAGAACAATGGTACCTTCATAAATAACAGGGAATCCTTCTAAAATAAAAAGGGCTGTGACAGCAGAGAAGGGCTACACTTCAACCAAGGAGACTTGCATAACATTGAGGCAGTAATGGGAAATCATTTAAACTGGACAGGTGGAGCGGAGAGAAAACAAGATCATAGGTGAGACGGCAGTTAGATAGGTATGCATACAGATATCCAGGGAGAGAGACACGAACCAGACATCAGGAATAGGAAGACATGGGGGAAACACGAGAGGAGGCAAATCTATACTATGAATGCTAGCAGCATTAGATGCAAGATGCCAGAACCAAAGACTGTTGTAGCAGTAGGAGCTACAATGTGATGAGAATACTAGAAACATGGTGTAATCCTGAGGATGGAAATTTATTTTTATTATTCGTTCATGGGATGTGGGCATCGCTGGCGAGGCCGGCATTTATTGTCCATCCCTAATTGCCCTTGAGAAGGTGGTGGTGAGCCGCCTTCTTGAACCGCTGCAGTCCGTGTGGTGAAGGTTCTCCCACAGTGCTGTTAGGAAGGGAGTTCCAGGATTTTGACCCAGCGACAATGAAGGAATGGCTATATATTTCCAAGTCAGGATAGTGTGAGACTTGGAGGGGAATGTGCAGATGGTGTTGTTCCCATGTACCTGCTGCTCTTGTCCTTCTCAGTGGTAGAGGTCACGGGTTTGGGAGGTGCTGTCGAAGAAGCCTTGGCGAGTTGCTGCAGTGCATCCTGTGGATGGTACACACTGCAGCCATGGTGCACTGGTGGTGAAGGGAGTGAATGTTTAGGGTGGTGGATGGGGTGCCTATCAAGCGGGCTGCTTTGTCCTGGATGGTGTCGAGCTTCGAGAGTGTTGTTGGAGCTGCACTCATCCAGACAAGTGGAGAGTATTCCATCACACTCCTGACTTGTGCCTTGTAGATGGTGGAAAGGCTTTGGGGAGTCAGGAGGTGAGCCACTCGCCGCAGAATACCCAGCCTCTGAGAAGAATATTCAGGAGTATAGAGCATTTACAAAAGACGAGTGGATTAAAAAAAAGGTGGTGTAGCCCTATATATCAGGGACACCTGGGGAGATAAAAGTAGTTGATTCTTTGGGATGATGTGGAGATGCCGGTGATGGACTGAGGTGGACAAATGTAAGGGATCTTACAACACCAGGTTATAGTCCAACAAATTTATTTTAAAATCACAATCTTTCGGAGATTATCCCCTTTGTCAGGTGAATGAGTGAAAAGGTTCTCAACGACACCTTTTGATTGGTGTGATGCTGTCCCGGCCTAGTATAAGATATGCGATTTGAGAACCTTTTCACTCATTCACCTGACGAAGGGGATAATCTCCGAAAGCTTGTGATTTTAAAATAAATTTGTTGGACTATAACCTGGTGTTGTAAGATTCCTTACATGATTCTTTGGGAGGTAGAAAGGGATAGGTTGTTCAACTATACTTTTGCAGAAGGCAAGTAGTATAATGCTGAGCACGCAGGATAAACCCATTCCCAAAAACAATAAGTTCAGACTAAACAAACATGATGCTAAAAGGATCAGCAAACAAATTAAAAGTAGATAGAGAGGAAAAATTAAAATGCACAAATCCTGCGGCGAGACAGAAGGGGCTCACTGGGCTGAATACATGAAATTGCAGAAACATGTTAAAAGGATGATTAAAGAGAGACACACCTGGAAAAAAGCATTGCAGATGAGGCTAAGCACAACAGCAAAAATTTATTTCAGTGCCACAACAGCAAGAGGACAAATCAGGGAAGAGGTGAAAACCATAAAAGATGCAAATAGACTTGAAACTGGAGGACGATCATAAAATAGTAAATATTCTGAATGAATACTTCCTCCAAGTATTAACAAGGGAAGGTACGAGTAACATGTCTTTCCAAATAAAGATATACCAAGTAAAATCAATGATTTTGTTATAAATGAGATAGAAGTCCTAGACAGGCTAATCAGTTTCAAAACAAATAAATCCCCAGGGATAGATGATATTTATCCCAGAGTGCTGAAAGATAGTAGGAAAGAGCATTGACCATCATTATGAGGGAGTCATTGGGCATTGGGGACTTACCAGAAGATTGGAAACAGGCTAATGCGTTGTCCATATTTAAAGACAACGACAAAACAGATAGGATTCTACAGACCCAGTAGTCTTTCTTCCATTCCATGTAAAATAAAGGAATTGATTAATGGGTCTAAACGAGAGGACCATCTGTACAACAACAATCTAGTTAACAGCAGTAAGCATGGATTCAGAAAGGGGAATGATCCTACCTGATCACTCTCCTTGACTTTTTTTTTAAAAAAGAACTGACAATCCAAGGGGACACTGATAAGCCCTATGATGTAATGTACTGCGGCGTCCAAAAGGCTTTTGACAAAGTTCCACACAAAAGACTATTAATTAAACTCAAAGCTATGGGGTTTCAACATAAACCCTGGAAATGGATAAGAAACTGGTTGAAGGATAGGAAACAAGTACTTGTTACGAGTTATGTACTCCATGAATGGTGCTAAATAGCTAAGGATGAAGCTGAAAGACACCCAAGAATCTTAGTGAACTAGATGTTAAACATGTTCAACCAATGCAGAGCAGCAATCGCCAATCCAATAGAACGTTGACCTACAATTGCCGAAACAGTAGAATATAAGTCAGAGATCAAACTCTACAGTGCCCTAGTCAGACCGCACCTTGAATACTGCATCCAATTCTGGTTGCCAAGAAACGAGACACATATTCAAACATTGGAGGTAGTGCAGAGAAGAGCCACGAGGCTAATCATCAGTATCATGGGTATAACTAATGATTAAAGACTAGAGAAACTTGGGTTTTTCAGCCTGGAAAGGAGGCACCTGAGGTGGTCTTATGGAATATACAAGCCTCTATGCATCCTCCTCACAACTCACGATCCCACCTAGTTTTGAGTCATCAGCAAACTTGGAAATATTACATTTGGTTCCCTCATCCAAATCATTGATATATATTGTGAATAGCTGGGCCCAGGCACTGATTCCTGTGGTACCCCACTAGTTACTGCCTGCCACCCTGAAAAAGACCCATTTATTCCTACTCTCTGTTTCCTGTCTGTTAACCAATTTTTAATCCATGCCTGTATATTACCCCCAATCCCATGTGCTTTCATTTTGCACACTAACCTCTTATGTGGGACTTTATCAAAGACCTTCTGATAATCCAAATAAACCACATTCACTGGTTCTCCCTTATCTATTCCACCAGTTACATCCTCAAAAACCTCCAGTAGGTTTGTCAAACATTATTTCCCTTTCATAAATCCATGTTGACTTTGTCTAATCCTGCTGATATTTTCTAAGTGTCCTGTTATCACATCCTTTATAAAATAGACTCTAGCATTTTCCCTACTACTGATGTTAGGCTAACCGGTCTGTAGTTCCCTGTTTTGTTTCTTCCCTCCTTTTTTAGGATACTTCTAGAACAGATACCAGGAAATTCTTCTTTACACACAGAGTAATCAACATGTGGAAAAACTCCAGATAGTGTAGTGGAGGCAAAAACCCTGGAATCATTTAATAATCAATTGGATGCTACAGTGTGTGTGTGTGTGTGTGTGTGTGTGTGTGTGTGTGTGTGTGTTTTATTTGGATCTCTCTGGATGGATGAATCAAGATGGACCGAATGGCTTTCCCCATTAATACTTATGGTATGAGAAGAGTTTGAAGATCCTGGATCAGTTACTTTGAAAGAAAAGACCGAGAGGACATATTATTCAAGCATTCAAAATTCGAGAATGGAGAAATTGGATCCTGGTATTCGAGATTGTCACAAACTCAAGAATCACAGGAACAGGCTCAAGCTTATAAGAGAGCAAGCATAGACATTTTCATACAGGAGGTGAGCCATTTGTCAGAGTACCTACCTTCTGCCCTGTACTTGAAGCCAAGGGGTTGATATGGCTGGTCCAGTTTAGCTTCTAGTCGATGATGGAACGCCGTAGAATCATAGACCCATCCCGTTCATGAGGTAAACGGGGATGGGTGAGGAATGATAAGAGCAGCTGTGTAACATAGAAATTTTTTAGAATGTGATTGGTTAGGCCACTGTATGTGATTGAACCAATCAGGAATAACATTTTAGATACCAGCCTTGGCTCAGTTGGTAGCACTCTCACCAGAGTCAGAGGGTCATAGGTTCAAGTTGCACTCCAGAAATAGAAGCACATCATCTAGGCTGACACTCCCGTATAGTACTGAGCGAGTGCAGCACCTATGGAAGTGTCGTCTTTCAAATGAAACTTTAAACCAAGGCCCTGTCTGCCCTCTCAGGTAAAAGATCCCATGGCTCTATTCAAACAGTAGCAGGGGTGTTCTCTCCATGTCCTGGACAATATTTATCCCTCAGCCAAAATCACAAACAGCTTAATTGGTTATTTAACTCATTGCTTTATATTAATGATTTGGACTTAAATGTAAGGGGCATGATTAAGAAGTTTGCAGATGATACAAACATTGGCCGTGTGGTTGATAGTGAGGAGGAAAGCTGTAGACTGCAGGAAGATATCAATGGACTGCAGGAAGATATCAATGGACTGGTCAGGTGGGCAGAAAAGTGGCAAATGGAATTCAATCCAGAGAAATGTGAGGTAATGCATTTGGGGAGGCCAAACAAGGCAAGGGAATACACAATAAATGGGAGGATACTGAAAGGTGTAGAGGAAGTGAGCGACCTTGGAGTGCATGTCCACAGATCCCTGAAGGCAGGTAGATAAGGTGGTTAAGGAGGCATATGGAATACTTTCCTTTATTAGCCAAGGCATAGAATATAAAAGCAGGGAGGTTATGCTGGAACTGTATAAAACTCTAGTTAGGCCACAGCTTGAGTACTGCGTACAGTTCTGGTCACCACATTACAGGAAAGATGTGATTGCACTAGAGAGGGGACAGAGGAGATTCATGAGGATGTTGCTAGGACTGGAGAATTTTAGCTATGAGGAAAGATTGGATAGGCTGGGGTTGTTTTCCTTGGAACAGAGAAGGGGTGATTTAATTGAGGTGTACAAAATTATGAGGGGCCTAGATGGAGTGGATAGGAAGGACCCATTTCCCTTAGCAGAGAGGTCAATAACCAGGGGGTATAGATTTAAAGTGATTGGTAGAAGGATTAGAGGGGAGCTGAGGAAAAGTTTTTTCACTTAGAGGGTGGTGGGGGTCTAGAACTCACTGCCTGAAAGGGTGAGAGAGGCAGAAACCCTCAACTCATTTAAAAAGTACCTGGATGTGCACCTGAAGTGCCGTAACCAAGGGCTGGAAAGTGGGATTAGACTGGGCGGCTCATTTTCAGCTGGCGTGGACACGATGGGCCAAATGGCCTCCTTCTGTGCCATAAATTTTTGATGATTCAATGCTATGCTGAGCGCAAATTGACCGTTGTGTTTGGCTACAACAGTGACTACACTTCAAAAGTACTTCATTAGCTGTGAAGTGCTTTGGGACGTCCTGAGGTTATGAAAGACGCGTTAGAAATACATGTTCTTTCTTTCTTTCTTTCTTTAACATTACTGAAATGTTTAGTCTGTGGTCTCTGATTCTACAACCTGATTGGTGGATGGGACGGACATGACTTTTCACAGAGATTCACACAATTTTTTTGTAATTATAAACCGATTGAATGATCAGGTTTCTCTCCATTCAAATAATATTTTGCTTTTTCATTTGTCCTCCCAAAGTGGATGACTTCACATTTTCCCACATTATATTCCATCTGCCAAATTTTTGCCTATTCACTTAATCTGTCAATATCCCTTTGCAGACACTTTGTGTCCTCCTCACAACTTGCTTTTCCAGAGTCAAATCTAACATGTCACTCCGTGAGACATCAGATGCACAAGGTCAGGTATAAATCTCCAATCCACACAAGATGAAGCTTCTGATGGAACATATATTACAGGATGAATCTTCCCAGAAAGAAAGTTGGGGGGGGGGGGGGGGGGGTTAGGGAGTGAAGAGAGAGGGAGAAAGATGGTTGGTGTTAATTTTCCTGTACGGCAGGATGGTTTGGTCATGCAATGTTAAATACGTTGTTAATTCAGTACCATCCACACTTTATTTTCTATGAAAATCCTGAGAGAAGAGTGTTTTTCTTTATATTAAAAAAAAGTAAAAACCCCCTCAATTCTCACTCGTCAGAAATCAGATAGGGTGCACCAATCCATGATCATGTGTGGGGAAGCTTAGTTTCAAATACAGTAACAGATGTATGGCATGAGTGGCAAACATCCAATGGCATACAGTAGGTAGGAATTTACTGCCAAACACACTGCACAGATTGCATATATTCCCTATCTCTTCCCACCATGCACATAACCACAATTTCCATTATTTATACTTCACTATATTCTGACCAGTACAAAAACCAACAACTGTGCACATTTACAAGCAAAGAAGATTGAGTTTCTTGTGACTTTTCAGGCTCAAATTGCTTACACAGAAGTAAGTAACAATGGAAATTGATTGCTGAGGTGTAGGTTTCTTAAAAGTATCCGTTCCATAGGATTCTATACACTGGGCATTTTTATGTGAAAGGACAGTGTAAATACTGCAGCATTAAGAATAGCAGCATGTGTTTGACGAGACTATATGCAGGTCTGAAAAGCATCAGCTGTTTTTCCAGCTGCTCAGGATTCTACTTCTGATATTAGGCACCTCTTTAAAAGTGGAAGTTTATGTGATCAGTTTGCTGCCAGAACAAGTACTCTTTACAGCATCCAATTTTTTTTCCAATTACAATCCAATATTTGGATTTAAATAAAATAGTTCAGCTCTAGGCTGGGCATTTGAAGTTCTGTTGACATCAGCTCTTTTTGCTTCTTTTTATATGGAAAAGTTCACATAAATGTAACACATGAAATAGAGTGTAATAGGACCATTACTCGGAAAATTAGTAAAATGTGAACTACTTTTGTTCCAAAATGCTGCCCTCCTGGCACATTTTATTGATAAAAGGTTGTTGGAAGCAGGTTACAATCAAATTATGCAGTGAGCATTACAAATACGACTCTTTGACCATACAAATCTTTTTCAAATTACACTTTTTTCCCCACCTCCACCAGGTTCTCTTTTGCTTCTCCTCCAGAACTCTTTGGTCAACCTGCCAGGAGGCATGTTTGGCTGGTACAAGCAAGGACTCCTCCCTAGGCCAGAGTGGTGGAATGTTCCCTTTAGGAAATGAAGCCATCCGTTTTTGGTATAGGAGATGTTATAGCCAGCCACAAATTGATTATTTCCCCCTCCTACAAGTGAGGCTGTGTCACTGGTGAGTTATGATCCACTTCATGAATGGAAATAATATTTCATGGTTGGCATTACATTTCTGTAACCTGCTTGTACAGTAAAATTATTTCAGTAGTTTTTTTTTACGTTCGAAAGGAATATAGGGCAAATCAACATATGAACCTCTCCGCTTCTACCTCTCTCTCCACTTAAATCACTCCTTAAAACCCACCTCTTTGACCAAGCTTTTAGTCACCTGTCCTAATATCTCTATGGGACTCAGTGTCAAATTTTGTTTGATAACGCTCCCGAAAAACGTCTTGCGACGTTTTATTACGTTAACGGAGCTAAGTTGTTACTGATATATATATTAACCAAGTTGCGTCAGTTGCATTGTCAACAATCTGGTGCTAAATTCTGCACTAGGGTAAGAGCTCTTCTGCCACCCTCAAGAAAATTTTGAAGCTGCTTTTAGATGACTTATTAATCTAGATTTTGGGCAAACAGTGTTTATGAGCAAGCCCTGCTATTTACTAAATCCGGCTCCCTTACCCTGATGGCACAAAAACAAATAAATCTATGTGTCTGTGGCCAGGATACAGGAGTAGGATTTAGCAATGTAAACTTCAGGAACCAGCTCACTGTTCGCAATCTCCTGAAAGTGAATTAAAACAAGGCCAATATAAAAGCTGCTTTATATTAAATATATGTCATCCCAGGAAAGCAGTAGTCAAAGGGAGACCTAAGACCTCCATGCGCCACCATAGCCAGGTTACTGCTTTCGCTCTGTAACTGATACTCTTACCTAGTTCTGACATACAGCGATATCATTTCAATAAATTGCATGTCCTAACTTTCCACTGCTGGTTTATTCTGGTGCCTTAACTGAAATTTATTGATACCACCATTCCTTAAAGCACCTCATCATTAAGAGATAAGTACCTGGTAGATTGTGGGACCCAAAGAAGAATGTGGTCCTTCAATAGCACGAGTCTCTGCTTGTTGCTCGCTTTATATTCCAGATTGTCGTTGATGCCGGAAGAAACCGTTTGCCGCGAAAAGCACTCTTTCAACATAAAAATGCAGGGGCGTTTTGGTAGGAAGAATAAGGAGAGGCAATTTAAACTAAATGGTACAATTTTAAAGGGGGTAACAAGAACAGGAAGAGAGAGACCTGGGGATGTACATACACAAATCTTTGAAGATGGCAGGTCAAGTTGAGAAGGCTTTTAAAAAAGCATATGGGATCCTTGGCTTTATAGAGGCATAGAGTACAAAAGCAAGGAAGTTATGCTAAACCTTTATAAAACACTGGTTAGGCCTCAGCTGAAGTATTGGGCTCCATTTTAGCACCCGCTATTGGGTGCGTTCTTGGTGGGGGGGGGGGGGCTCCGATAATCGGAGATTCCCGGGGCGGGGCGGGAGCCCGGCTCCAACCCGCCCACTTCCGCGTTCCCCACAGACACGCCGATGTGCGCACGCAGCGCCCGCATGTGGGACTCCCGCAGGCAATTAAAGCCGGCAGGGTGCCACTTGACAATATTTATCTTGCTATTTCAGGTCATTAACAGACCTGATTAAGGGAATATGTCAGGAGGGGTGGGATTTTACAAACAACTGGGACTGTTTCCCATACTGGGGGAAACACTCCCAGTTGAAATGGACGTGTTGCAGCTATCAGCCTGTGGCAGCTGCAAAGGTCCATTTGACAGGTGGGGGGGGTGGGGGGGGGGGGGGGGGGGGGGGAAGACCCTCACTCATTGCAGGAGGCCACTCTATCACTTGGGACAAAGTTTGGCCTCCACCACCCTCCTCCTGACAATAAAATTCACCAACTTGCACACATACCCCGGGGTCCAGAGACGTGTACCTACCTTGCGGACCCCCTCAGATGTACATCTTCCAGATGGAGGCCGCTGTAGCTGCAGTCATGACCTCCTCGGAGGGCCAACAGCATCACCAGCCTCGCCGGCCAAGCCGTCCACCTCTGAACGTGGAGCTCCACAACACAGTGCTGTGACACATCCACCTGCACAGCAGGAGGGAGGGCAACCGCAAAGAGAGATGCATCGCAGGGGGCACTACCCTCGCCAGAGTCCACAGACCGAGGCTCAGCTTCCTGGACCTCTCTGAGCAGCAGTGCACACGGAGGCTCAGAGTCACTCGACATGTAGTCGTGGACATCTGCAGCCTCCTTCGTGCCGAGCTGCTCCCGGCTGGCCCGAGCACCATCTTCTTACCTGTCGCTGTCAAAGTCACCACTGCCCTCAACAACTTCTCCTCCGGATCCTTCCAGGGTGCTACCGGGGACATCGCCGACGTCTCTCAGTCGTCTGCACAAAAGAGCCCTGCAAATACACCTATACCCACTCTGCAGTGACACAATGGGTGGCATCAGGTGTGGGTCTTCATTGTGATCCTCAGGAAAGGGCATTATTGCACAAACCAGACAAGATTTGCAAAGACGTGGCAGTAGTGGTGCCAATATAATATGTAATGAGAGTTGGTCAGAAATCAATAGAAGTAAAAACCATGACAAACCCTCAAACACCCTTGTGCATCCCCTTCATGCTCACGACACGTTTGCCTTACGCTTCTTACTGCACATATGTGATGCATGCCCTGTGGCTGCAGCACAGGTAGTGGCAGGTTGAGTGAGGCTGACCGTGGAAGAGATGCATGAGAGGGTGAGTATGAGATAGAGCCATGAGATTGTATGAGGATTGGATTAAGTGGTAGTGGCGGGATGAGTACTGGCGAGGCGAGTAAGTGCAGGTAAGATGAGGATGAGGTTTAAGTGGATGTGAGGGGTGATGTGACAGTAGTGTTGGCAGTGCAGAAGGAGATGTGGGGTGGGGACGGTGATGTGGCAGATGGAGTGTAGGGAAATGAGTACGTGTACTCACTTTGGCTGACCTACTTAGGTCATTGCAGCGCCTCCTGCACTGTATGCAGGTGGGCGATATGTTGGTGGTGCAGGTGACCTCCTCTGCCACCTCGAGCCAGGCCTTCCTGGTGGCAGAGGCAGGCCGCTTCCTCCCGCCCGCCGTGGGGAAGATGTCTGTCCTCCCCCTCACCCCATCTAATGATACCTGCAGTGAGGCATCATTAAACTGGGAGCAGCCTTCCCCTGGGCTGCTCCATGCTGTGTTTTTTCCTATTTGTTGCAGCATGTCAGTGGAGGACTGCCCCTTTAAATAGATCTCCTCCAGCTGACAGACCTTACTGCGCATGCGCAGTCCGCCCGACGCGCAGCTCAGCAGTGGGGAACCTGGAAGACCAGGTAAGTGGATCCAATTAGGCTGCGATCGCGCGCGGGGGCAGACTGATTTCGCCGGGCGCGTTACCCACGCACCCAATAGCCCCCCCCCCCGCCGCGAACCCACAGCCCTGGCAATATCGAGCCCATTGTGTTCAATTCTGGAAGGATGTCAAGGCCTTAGAGTGGATGTAGAAGAGATTTACTAGAATGGTACCAGGGATGAGGGACTTCAGTTATGTGTAAAGACTGGAGATGCTGGGGTTGTTCTCAGAGCAGAGAAGGTTAAGGGGAGATCTGATAGAGGTATTCAAAATCATGAAAAGTTTTGATAGACTAAATAAGGAGAAACTGTTTCCAGTGGCAGAAAGGTCAATAACCAGAGTCCACAAATTTGAAGTGATTGGCAAAAGAACCAGAGGTGACATGAGGAAACATTCTTTTTAATGCAGAGAGTTGTTACGGTCTGGAATACACTGCCTGAAAGTATGGTGGAAGCAGATTCAATAGTAATTTTCAAAAGGGAATTGGATAAAAACTTGAAGGGGAAAAATTTACAGGGCTATGGGGAAAGAGGAGGGGAATGGAACTAATTGGATAGCTCGTACAAAGAGCCAGCAGAGGCACGATGGGCCAAATGGTTCACTTCTGTGCTACTATGATACTACGGTACTATGATTTGGACAGGACAACGCAGCAGGGAAAGGAAGGTACAGGGCAACTGGCCATGGCAAGGCAGCAGGGCTACCAGGGCACTTGTGAACCATATGGCAGCAAAAGACAATGTCTTCAGAAAGAAGGGGGAACATTTGAAAAAAAAAATGAAAATCACTTACAATTCAAATCACGATTTGGTTGTGAGAACTTGGTCTCTGTTCTCTTGGTGTCAGCCTTGGCCCAGTGGTATCACTCTCACCCAAGTCACAAGTTCAAACACCACTTCAGAGACTTCAGTACATAATCCAGGCTGACACTTCAGCGCAGTACTGAAGCACATTAGTGCTGCACTATTACAGGTGCCATCTTTCTGATGAGATGGGGCCCCATCTGCCCTCTCAGGTGGACGTAAATAATCCCACGAAACCATTGGAAAAGGAGGAAGTCCTCCTGGTATCGTGGCCAAAATGTATCCGGCAACTAAAACCACAGACAAATGATCTGGTTATTCATTTCATCCCCCATGCTAGCAGACATTGTAGATGGTTAACTCCCCTCAGGTACATCCACCATCACCCCCTCCCCACTTTAATACCAGCACATGAAAAAAAAAACTCATCTTCGACTCCTGTGTCTTTGCAAACTGCTGCCCCATCTCCAAGCCCCATTTCCTTTCATGCGTTCTTTCTCCCTTTTCCCATGGCAGTGTCTTTAGTCAACTAAGCCCCCACATTCTGGATTTCCCTGCCTAAGCCCCTACACTCTCCACCTCTCTCTCCTTTTAAGAAACCTTCTTAAAACCCACTTTGATCAAGCTTTTGGTCACCCCTCTTATTATCTCCTGCTTTGCCTCACCATCTCTATTTTTGATAACGCCTCTGAAGTGCCTTCGGACGTTTTTCTATGTTAAAGGTGCTATATAAATGTAAGTTGTTGGATTGAGAGGCTTGGTTGCATCCAATAAATCTGGACTGGCAGCAACATGACTGCTGGGACCAAGAATTATTTTATTTTATTGAAAAAAAGATATAGGCTCGAATATAAATTAGTGATATTTTGCTATTTTCCCTCTTCCCCCTCTGTGCAAGCATGGCCTGGCTGAGTCAGTCCAATTTTATCCTTATGGAGAAATATACCTCCTTGCAATGATATGTTCGAGACAGTGAGCCCACTATAATGGACTGTCCAATTCATGAGAAACTGCAGGCACATGCCGAAACTCAACTACTCTATGGCACAGAGCCTTGGAGTTTCAATTTTTTTTGTTTTTCATTATTCAATACACTGCACCAGCATGCTCACTCTAGGACATTTCGCCTATACATCATTTTTTCCCCTACCTTTCTCAAAGCTTTCTAAGCATGATTATTTAGCTAATGTGCTCCCAGGCCTCCCGATTCCTCTTTCTTCTCCCCATTTGGCAGATCATATAGAATCATAGAATGGTTACAGCACAAAAAAAGGGGCCATTCACCCATTGAGTACATGCAGGCACTTTGTAAGAGCAATCCAGTCAGTCCCATTTCCCCACTCTTTCCTCATAGTCCTGAAAATTTTTTCCTTTCAAGTATTTATCTAATTCCTTTTTGAAATCCACAATTGAATCTGCTTCCACCACTCTTTCAGGCAGCACGTTCCAGATCATAACTCACTGCGTAAAAAAGTTTTTCCTCATGTCGCCTTTGGTTCTTTTACCAATCACCTGTGTCCTCTGGTTCTTGACCCTTCCTCCAATGGGAACAGTTTCTCTTTATTTACTTTATCTAAACCCTTCATGAATCAAATCTCCTCTCAACCTTTTCTGCTCTAAGGAGAGCAACCCCAGCTTCTCCAGTCTATCCACGTAACTGAAGTCCCTCATCCCTGGAACCATACTAGTAAATCTTTCCTGCACCCTCTCTAAGGCCTTCACATCCTTCCTAAAGTACGGTGCCCAGAATTGGACACATTACTCCAGTTGTGGCCGAACCAGTGTTTTATAAAGGTTCAACATAACTTCCTTGCTTTTAGACTCTGCCTTTATTTATAAAGCCCAGAATCCCATATTAACCACTTTCTCAACCTTTCCTACCACCTTCAAAGATTTGTGCATACATACCCCTAGGTCCCCTTTTGAATTGTACCATTTAATTTATATTGCCTCTCTTCGTTCTTCCTGCCAAAATGTATCACTTTGCACTTCTCTGCATTAAATTCCATCTGCCATTTGTCCGCCCATTCCACCAGCCTGTCTATGTCCTCTTGAAGTCTATTACTATCCTCCTCACTGTTTACTACACTTCCAAGTTTTGTGTCATCTGCAAATTTTGAAATTGTACCCTATACACCCAAGTCCAAGTCGTTAATATATCAAAAAAGTAGTGGTCCTAGTACCAACCCCTGGGGAACACCACTGTATACATTCCTTCAATCCGAAAAACAACCATTCACCACTACTCTGTTTCCTGTCACTTAGCCAATTTTATATCCATGCTGCCACTGCCCCTTTTATTTCATGGACTTCAATTTTGCTGACAAGCCTATTATGTGGCACTTTATCACACGCCTTTTGAACATCCATATACACATCAACCACAATGCCCTCATCGACCCTCTCTGTTATCTCATCAAAAAACTCAATCAAGTTAGTTAAACACAATTTGCCTTTAACAAATCCGTGCTGGCTTTCCTTTATTAATCCACACTTGTCCAAGTGACTATTCATTTTGTCCCGGATTATCGCTTCTAAAAGCTTCCTCACCACCAAGGTTAAACTGACTGGCATGTAGTTGCTGGGTTTATCCTTACACCCTTTTTTGAACAACAGTGTAACATTTGCAATTCTCCAGTCCTCCGGCACCACCGCTGTACCTAAGGAGGATTGGAAGATTATGGCCAGCACCTCTGTAATTTCCAGCCTTACTTCCCTCAGCATCCTAGGATGCATCATCCGGACCCGGTGACTTATCTACTTTAAGCATAGCCAGCCTTTCTAGTACCTCCTTTTTATCAATTTTTAGCCCATCCAGTATTGCAACTACCTCCTCTTTTATTGTGACTTTGGCAGCATCATATTAATCAGTATAATTGCAAATGTTCAACTTTTTGGCTGTACTTATGTCTCTTGATAGTCACAGTAAACCTACATAGGGAAATGTGTTTAGCTTCTGACAACAAAGAGAAAGTGTCTGTTTTATTTTTAAGTTTACAATCATGTCTTACTTGCCCTCTGCTCAGTAGAAACCCAGTAGAAATCAGCATCCAACTGTTTTGTGGTACAACACTTTTGGCATTACATATAACAATTGTTATATGTTCAACTCTTCAAACATCTTTGATGTCACCTTTGGTGAGGAGACTGGTGGCTTTGTGAAGAGAGGACCGTAATTGGAAGGGTGGGAAAACAGACTGCCTAAAAATGGGAAATGAAGGAAAGAGGATCAGCAATCTTCAATCCTAGTTCGGCAGGGAAATTAAGCCATTATGCAGATGATATAGGTTGGCTTCATATCCAGAGCTCGCATGCCACAAGCATTACAATGGTAACTGTCAGCATTTTGTAATATGTAGAGCAGTAATTACATTACATTACATAGAATGTACAGCACAGAAACAGGCCATTCAGCCCAACAGGTCTATGCCGGTGTTTATGTTCCACATGAGCCTCCTCCCACCCCGCTTCATCTAACCCTATCAACATATCCTTCTATTCCATTCTCCCACATGCATTTATCTAGCTTCCACTTAAATGCTGTGCTATTTGCCTCAACCACTCCATATGGTAGCAAGTTCCACATTCTCACTACTCTCTGGGTAAAGTAGTTAATCTGAAGATTACATTTCTATAATGTTCTAGTTACAGTGTCACAAATTTAATTCTTTGATTACATTAATAGAAATTACATTACTTAAGGGCTCAGAAAACAATGAAACTTTGAGTTATGATCTTGCAGCTCATGTCAGCTACTGAATGAGATCATTTCCTTGTAATCACTCTCTCTTACCCAATGTTTTCTATACAAGTCACATTTCAGATTGCCTACATGTTCACACAGTCTCACTTTGGTTTCTGTAATGCAGTTACAGTATCATACCACATATTTCCACTCCATGGCGTACCTTTTTAAAAGTTTCCCTGCCTGATAAATATGGGGATTTCTGGGAAAACCCATCAAAGACCGAAGCCAAAACTAAAGCTGGTTTATGGAGTAGAACAACTATAAAAGAAGAAAAGCTGCAAAAAGCAAATAGGATCCATTTACTCGATTTCAAGCTAAGATGATCAATACAAAGACAATTAATACTTGGCAAAACAGCATGAAGTATTTTTCAGTAAAACTGTCCCTTCTGGTCACACAACTGTTTTGGACTTTTCTTATGAATACCTCATTTTCCTATCATGTGATTTGAAACCGCAGGGCACAATGCCACAGTGGTAATGGGATACAGCCGTCTTAGAGCAAAACTCAAAGCAGGAATGCAAAATTCAAATGCAAGGGCAAATACTGAAATAATAGTGAAAGACATAAGCCCAAAGCATAAAATTGACCAGATTTCTAAAGCATCTATCCAGGAATTCAAGCCTCAGAAAAAGGAACATTATATAAGGCTTGGACAAATCTGAGCTTGAGAGAGTCAAAGGTTGGGGAGAAGAAAGCCAGCTCCTCAGAGGAAATGTGGGAGCTTCATTGGAAATCACAGTAGACAGTAAGGCCAAGAATTGCAATAGATTAATCAACAAGAGTGGGGCCATCAAAAGATATTCTGCCATTTCTGACTTACCACAGTAAAATACAACTTTTAAACCATTTTTGCCCGCATACAAGAATAAATGTTTATTCTCAGAGTACTTTCAAGCTAAAGAAAAAAATTCAAAGCTGATTGATTTGGCTAACTGAAATTTGATAGCCAGATTAATGTATATTTGGAAAGAGAGAAAAAAGACCCACTATTTCACATTTATTGATTTTAAATATAATCTCTGCTGTCCACTCAAAAAATACATACATCTGGCAAAGTAAAGGAATCAATCAGGAACAAATTTGACTACTTGTAGAAAAATAACCAAGAAAATGGCAGTCATTACAGTTTCAGAAGGGTAGGGAGATCCTGGTTGACCAATCCCCTTGATTTTTTTTGGATAAATGCCACCCCAATTTGGCATTACTGAGCTCTGATAGTGTATCTAAACTGTCTTCATGCTCCAACTCTGCAAGTAAATCCACAGGGAATGCCATTCCAAAGGTCAGGTGTGCAAATTGCTCACTGTTTTTGATTTGCGATGCTCGCGATTTGAAACCTACAATGAATTCCACAGGCAAGGCTGCTAAACAGGCGTAAGGTCATTAGGATCTTAGGAAAAATTTGGGAGGTGGATAAGGAATTGACCAGAAAAAGGGAAGCAGCTAGTTACGAGAATGCTATTGGATGGGGTGATGTACAGAGTGGAACACCCCAGATGTTGTTGCGGTGTCTCCTACAGTTTCTAATCTATATCAGTAATCTAGATTCAGAAATACAATGCAATCTGGACAAATTTGCTGGTGATTGGGAGGGGGTAACATCTAGAAGGCTATCAAAGAACTCCAGAGGACTAAGACAAAAAGAACAAAAATACAGTGAATGAAATTCAATATGGAAACACATTGAAAGAAAGAGTTGGATGCACTTACCCAATGAATGGTGTTGAACTAGCCAGGAAATGACTAAGACCAGGGAGCGATAGCAGACTAACACATTCAGTCACTGCAGACAAACAATATCAAGCTATACTGCCAAATCAGAGTACAAGTCTGAGAGCACATGCTGAAATTGTATAGTGCTCTTCAAGTATTGTGGTCAGTTCTAGCCATCGAGTCACAAAGGAAAGGGCTATGAGGCTAATCCCAAGTGTCAGAGGACCGAGTTATGAAGAAAGGTTAGAAAACTCGGCATCTTTAACCATGAAAGGAGGTGAATGAGGGTTAACTCTATACAAGATACTAAGTGGATCAGGAAACGTAAATCCAGAGTACTACTTTAAGTTAAACCATGACCGATGGGCAAGGGAACATAGCTTAAAAAAACCTGGTAAATGGGCGTTTAGCACTGATGTCAAGAAACATTTCCTCAGACAGAGTGATCAGTATCTGAAATGAGAAATGATCTTCTAGGTAGAGTTACACAGGCAAATACTCTGGAGTCATTCAAGAGGTAGTGCAATATTGTGGTGGGGGGGGCTTGCACATTTCTAAAGGAAGGATAAACTAGACAGATGCCGTTCCTCATCTTTGTGTCTCTCTCACACATACTACATGCAGGTGGCCTTAATGTACTAATATTGTATTTGACTACTATTCTCGGTTCAGATGTTAAAAATGGCTTCTTATCTGAAGGAAAACAGCACAGAGACAGGAGTCTATAGAAAGTGTGGGTGGCGGGGGGAATATATAACGTACGACAAAATTTGAACACCGAAAATTAATGCTACAAAATTTGCTAACAGGTCAAAGGTTTTTCAGACCAATTAACAGGATTTCATAGAGTCATAGAAATTTACGTCACAGAAAGAGACCATTCGACCCATCGTGTCTGTGCCAGCCGAAAAAGAGCTATCCAGCCTAATCCCACTTTCCAGCTCTTGGTCCGTAGCCTTGTAGGTTACCGCACTTCAAGTGCATATCAAAGTACTTTTTAAATGCGATGAGGGTTTCTGCCTCTCACGCTTTCAGGCAGTGAGTTCCAGACCCCCCACCACCCCTCTCTGGCTGAAAAAAATTCTCATCTCCCCTCTAATCCTTCTACCAATTACTTTAAATCTACGCCCCCTGCTTATTGACCTTTCTGCTAAGGGAAATGGGTCCTTCCTACCCCCTCTATCTAAGCCAGTCATAATTTTATGCACCTCAATTAAATCTCCCTTTAGCCTCCTCTGGTCCAAAGAAAACAACCCCAGCCTATCCAATCTTTTCTCATAGCTAAAATTCTCAAATCCTGGCAATGTCCTCCTAAATCTCCTCTGTACCCTCCCTAATGCAATCACATCTTTCTTGCAATTTGGAGACCAGAACTGTACCCAGTAATCTAGCTGTGGCCTAACTAGAGTTTTATACAGTTCTAGCATAACCTCCTTGCTCTTATAGTCTATGCCTCGGCTAATAAAGGAAAGTATCCCATATGCCTTCTTAACCATCTTATCTGCTACATTCAGGGATCTGTGGACATGTACTCCAAGGTCCCTCTGCTCCTCTACACCTTTCAGTATACTCCCATTTATTGTGTATTCCCTTGCCTTGTTTGCCCTCCCTAAATGCATTACCTCACACTTCTCTGAATTGAATTCCATTTGCCAGTTTTCTGCCCACCTGACCAGTCCAATGATATCTTCCTGCAGCCTACACCTTTCCTGCTCACTATCAACCACATGGCCAACTTTTGTATCATCTGCAAACTTCTTAATCATGCCCCCAAATTTAAGTCTAAATCATTGATATACACCACAAAAAGCAAGGGACCTAGTAGTGAGCCCTACAGAACCCCACTGGAAACAGCCTTCCATCACAAAAACACCCATCGACCATTACCCTTTGCTTCCTTCCACTGAGCCCATTTTGGATCCAATTTGCCACTTTCCCTTGGATCCCATGGGCTTCTACTTTCCTGACCAATCTGCCATGTGGGACCTTATCAAAATCCATGTAGACCACAACAAACGCGCTAGCCTCATCAACCCTCCTTGTTACCTCCTCAAAAAATGCAATCAAGCTAGTCAGACATAAATCCATGCTGACTGTCCTTGATTAATCCGTGCCTTTCTAAACGATGATTAATACTGTCCCTCAGAATTTTTTCCAATAATTTGCTCACCACCGAGGTTAAGCTGACTAGCCTGTAATTACTCAATCTATCCCTTTTTCCCTTTTTTTAATCTCAAGGCATCAACATATTAATTGTTTAGGTTGCCTTTTTCTGCAACAGGTTTGACTTTAGCAGTTAAAACCTTCCAAGGGTAACACTCAGATGCAGTACAAATTCAGGAAAACAAAATATTTAAGATAAACAGATCCCCCCCCTCCCTTTGCACAGAGAGAATCGAGCCCACAAATGTTCCCTGTGCTGCTCTTTGGTCAACCCACTAAGAGCTACATTTGAACAGAATAAGAGACCTATTTCCAGCTAAACACTTCTCCCTTTTCTCCTGATGATCCAGCAGACTGGAAGATCACCCCATGAGGGAAGTCCCAGTATGAGTGAATGTCACTTGATTTCCATCTCAGTTACCTTCAGTGCAGAATTTCTGGACAGTGCTATAGATGGGACAGTAATTATATAATTGAACATGGTACATGCATTGGCAACATCATATTTTCCAGTGACTTGATCCTCAGCTGTACTGATATTGGTACCATACAGTGCAGTGAAGGCTCTACACCCTCACAACGCTGCACGATGCCAGTGTCAGTAAGGAGAGTAAAAGTACTCCCAATTTGTACTAAAAAAGAATCTCTTGCGTGACTTTGTTTCAATAGTCAATTTCGTGACAGAGGCCTGCTATTTCATTCTCTGCTCACATCCAGACATGCGCTGGTGGTTTGTGTTACAGGAGTGGCTCAGAGCAAATCCACAAGTATCAAGGTCAGAAAAATTAGCCATGATGTGGAGATGCCGGTGATGGACTGGGGTTGACAATTGTAAACAATTTTACAACACCAAGTTATAGTCAAGCAATTTTATTTTAAATTCACAAGCTTTCGGAGGCTTCCTCCTTCGTCAGGTGACGAAGGAGGAAGCCTCCGAAAGCTTGTGAATTTAAAATAAAATTGCTGGACTATAACTTGGTGTTGTAAAATTGTTTACAAAAGAAAAATTAACATCAGTCAAATACACTAACACCCGTTGGATACTAAGCTGGTCTGACTTGGCTACCTCCAGGTCACACTCTAGGCCAGTCCGAACATCAGCTCCCATATTAATTCTAAAAAGTATGCTGACCACCTCTTAAGTCACAGCAACAGAACAACTCTAAGTAGTAGCAGAGACTTGAAATAGCAGGTTTCCACAGGAGGAGAAACATGGGAATAGGGGAGGTAAATGCGATTCGGACTATTTGCTCACTAGAAGGATAAAAGCAGACAGACCAGTTGGACCGATGGTCTGTTGTGTTGTAACTTCTACGTATTTCTTTGTACATAGGTCTGACTGGCCTCCCAAACATGGCTACCCTGCAGACGGAATATATTTGATGTGCTCTGAGAAACAAAATGCCCAACGTGTTTTTAAAAACAAACATATCACAGCACAGAACTGTTGAAGGAATTTAACTTTTAGCATTGCCTATAACTGTGAAGCAGTGATGCTGAATTGTGCAGCTGTTGTGTCCTAAAGCAAGGTTTAATTTTGTGCTAATATAAAAAATAAACTTCCCAGAAAAAAATCCTTATCAGTCAACAGCAGCAGGATGGTGAGGGCCATTAGAAGACAATAAAAAAGTATTTATTACTTCAAAACAATAAAAACCGTTATTACAAAGATATCAGAAACCACAAAGCAGTTCTGTTCGAAGTAATGCTAGGAACAGTACGCGTTCCCAGTACTTGTCTCGATATTTCTATAGCACTTCAAACCACTATTTGAACAAGGGATTACCCCAAAGGAGCATTGATCAGCAACTTTCATTTGCACTTCCTTCTCCATTTCTACTTCTTTTCATAGCATTGCCGAGAACAGCAAGTAAACCTTCACCTGCCACCTACAAGCGCCTTTGGGTTTAGAAGCACGCAGCAAGATTGGAACGGATACAAATGAAGCCCCACAGGTCTTCTATAGCGTGGAATTAAAATCATTGGACCACGCGAGCAAATACAATAGGCGACAGCTGAAATCACGTGAAAATGGAACATCCCCAGGGAAGAATGTGCTCCACCACAGCTGTTAAAACACAAGTGGGGGAGGGTATGTGCTGTTAGCGGGAGAAATAACCTACTGTTATTTAGGCAGGCCACCAAAGCTCTACGGCTGTCGGAGAATTATTTGAAAATAAGCCGAGCATTTCAATCAATGCAGATTACAAGTACGTGACTACTGGAAAACTTTACATAGACATTACAAAACACTTTGAACTGAAAATAAAAAATGTTCATTAATATAAAAACAGAATGCTTAGCGTTTTTTTTCAGTACACTGTGCTGATTTACTTAGAGCTGGTGTACTTGGTAATCGCCTTTGTCCCTTCGAACACTGTGTGCTTGGCAAGCTTCCCTGGCAGCAGGAAGCGCATGGCAGTCTGGATCTCCCGGGATCTGATGGTGCGGCGCATGTTGTAATGGGCGGGGCGGGATGCCTCACCCGTGATGCACTCGAAAATATTGTTCACAAAAGGAGTTCACGATGCTCATGCCCGTAGAGGAAATGCCGGTGTTGGGGTGAAGCTGCTTCATCACTTTGTACACGTAAATCAAGGAACTCTCCTTCCTACCGCTCTTTGTTGGCGTTTTATTCAGGGTTTTCTTAGCGCACTCTTGGAAGCTGCTTTCTTCTCCTCGGGCATTTTTAAACTCAATTTCTGACACAGAATGCTTAGTACATTTGGATGCAATAGATGAAAGACTTTTCATGTTTATTGAAAGGAAGAGATTACACTATAAACAGAGCTCATCACTAAAGTAGGCTTACTCTCATTTCCCATTCAGACTCCTGCAATTGGTATTGTCCCAGTGCAGCTGCAATGAAATAGCATAACTGTAGCTCATGCTAGAGAGAGAGAGAGAGAGACACACACACAGGGCAAGAGAAATGGGCAGACACCCAGAGAGACGAACAGACAGATTATGCCACAGCTAACTTAGGGATAAATTAGCAGGATTCCAAATAGCTGGGGTGAGACACATCTGTAATGTTCAAGATAAATACATTTTGTGGCACTCCCAACACCCAGAGACTGGCGAATTCAGCACAGACCAGGAACCTAACCTGGGCTTTTCCTGGTCTGTATTACGCCGTGCAGACATTGTCAGTCAGTCATCAGAGGGTATTTGTTCAATTTTACAACACAAATCAGCACTGAAAAAAAAGTGGACAACTCAAAAAAAATAATAATTTGCATTTAAACAGCACCTGTCAAATCTCTCAAACATCTCCTGGGCTCTTTATAAAGCAGCGCCCATTGTGTTACATAGTTAATATTTTTGAACCACTCCAAAGGATAATTTCACCTGTTTTAGTTTATTCAACACAAGCATAATATTTAAGGTGTCATTGGAAAATATTAATAGATTTCATATGTTTTTCTTCTTTCCAAAATAAGGATAAGTTTGAAAACTTTTTCTTTCATCCAGCTTAACTTCTCTTTGCCAGGACAGTACACAGTATGTCCATTAAGACAGGGGCATCCAAACTAAGCTTTGTTCTCTTGGGGCCACAGGTAACCCTGAAGCCTCAAATCCACATATAAAGTTTAAATCCATATTCCCATTAATACATGGTTCTCTAGTTGCTGATATAAACAAATCTTGTTCCAAGTTAGGATTTATCCACCACTGAGGCAGTAGCATTAAAAACAGGCTTTCCCAAATCTTCAGGACCACAAAATTACATAGAAATACACACATTGAGTCCAACTAGTCCTAGTCAGCAATTACTCTACAAACTATTCAAATTCAAACAGGACAAGCTAGAAAATAAGAAATGAGCAGGAAAAGGACCTCAGTTGCCTGGGCTTCGAGAGGCAAACTGCCAGGGCTTGGGGGCCATATGTGGCATTATACCCCCTGCATTTGTTTTGAGTTATTATTCAAAATTCTGCACCATTGTGGGCCTGACACGAATTCCTGGTCGTCTAGGAGAGGTAAATTCTATTGAAATAAATCACCGGGTTCTTTTTGTACAGCATTGTCAAGGGACTCAGGCAGATGTTACATCCTAGTTCTTTTCATCGCTGATTAACAATTTAATCATTCTCCACAGGACCTGTTAGGGCTGGGTGGTGGTTGGTTTTAAGGGTGGGGGACACAATTAAATTCAAGAAAAGGGCAGTCAAAAGAGACTGCAGGGAGGCTGGAGTTTAAGTATGAAACTGTAATATTGTAATTACACTAAAAAAGTCAATTTTATTTTGTGCTGCTACTTCTCTCTATTGCGTTTATGTTGCTGTTCTAATCAGACTTTTATTTTGCATTCTCATCTCCCACTACATTTTTACTTTTCTCACTAAAATAAAAATAGAATTTTAAACTTTGCCTTTGTTTACCCGTTTAAAAGTGATCGAAAATATCAAATTAAAGATTCCCGTTCTTTTTTCCCTTCGTGTTCATTCAACTCTGGTTGGATGTACTCCTGGAGGCTTCATCACATGAACTCCAGCCTCTAAATGCCCAGCCCAGCAAAACAGCCTTTTAAAAAAAAATCTCGAATGTTTTTATAACTAATAAATAAAAGTGTTCAAAGAAAAATGACAATTATTTTTTGAAAATTCACCCCAATGATTTTTCTCCCTGGTTTGCTCGCAGCAGCGCCCAGGAGATTCATTTTTAATTCCTGGAGACTCCAGTAATCCTGGAAGGTTAACAACCCTAACCTGAAATGTATACAAGAGAACTTTCTTGATCAGTGTGTTTCCAGCCCAATGAGGAAAGAAGCAATGCTGGATCTAGTTCTGGGGAAAGAAGTGGGGCAAGTGGAGCATGTTTCAGTGGAGGAGTATTTGGGGAACAGTGATCATATTAGGTTTAGAATAGTTATGAAAAAGGAGAAGGAACAATCAAGCATAAAAATACTTAACTGGACGAAGACTAATTTCAGTGAGTTAAAACGGGATCTTGCCCTGATGGATTGGAATCAAAAATTGGGAGGCAAAACAGTAATTGAACAATAGGAGGACTTCAAGAAGGAGTTGGCTCGGGTACAGAGTAGACACATTCCCACGAGGCGGAAAGGAAGGGCATCCAAAGCTAAAGCTCCCTGGATGGTTAAAGATATAGAGATTAAAATGAAACAGAAAAGGGGAGGCGTATGACAAGTGTAAAGTTCATAATGCAGTAGAGAACCAAGTTAAACGCAGAAAGTAACGAGGAGATCTAAAAAGGGAAATAAGAGGGGCAAAGAGAGAGTTTGAGAATAAATTAGCAGCTGACAAAAGGAAATCCAAAAGTCTTTTATAAACATATAAATAGTAAAAAGGTAGTCGAAGGAAGGGTGGGGCCGATTAGGAACAAAAAAGGTCTTATTGTGGAGGCACAGGGTATGACTGAGGTACTAAATGAATACTTCGCATCGGTCTTCATAAGAGAAGAGGATGCTGCCAATGTAGCAATAAAGGAAGAGGTGGTAGCGATATTTGATAGGATAAAAATAGATAAAGAGGTGGCATTAAAAGGTTGACAGCACTCAAAGTAGAAAAGTCACCCAGTCCAGATGGGATGCATCCTAGGTTAAGGAAGTAAGGGTAGAAATTGTGGAGGCTCCGGCCACAATCTTCCAATCCTCCTTAGGTATGAGGCTAGTGCAGTTGATGTGTACATGGACTTTCAAAAAGGCATATGATAAAGTACATAATAGATTTGTAAGCAAAATCAAATCCCATGGGAATAAAGGGACAGTGACAGCACGGATGCAAAATTGCCTACAAGACAGAAAGCAGAGGGTAGTGCTGAATGGTTGTTTTTCAGATTGGAGGGAAATATACAGTGGTGTTCCCCAGGGGTCAGTATTAGGACCATTACTCTTTTTGATATATATTAACGACCTGGACTTGGGTATACAGGAAATAATTTCAAAGTTTGCTGATAACACGAAACTCGGGAATGTAGTAAACAATGTGGAAGACAGTAACAGACTTCAGTAGGACATAGACAGACTGGTGAAATGGGCAGACACATGGCAAGTGAAATTTAATGCAGAGAAATGTGAAGTGATACATTTGGTAGGAAGAATGAGAGGCAATATAAACTAAATGGTGCAATTTTAAAAGGGGTACAGGAACAGAGAGACCTGGGGATGTATGTGCACAAATCTTTGAAGGTGGCTGTTAAAAAAAGCATATGGGATCCAGGCCTTTATTAATAGAAGCATAGAGTACAAAAGAAAGGAAGTTATACTAAGCCTTTATAAAACAGTGGTTAGGCCTCAGCTGGAGTATTGTATTCAATTCTGGGCACTACACTTTAGGAAGGGTGTCAAGGCCTTGAAGAGGGTGCAGAAGAGATTTACTAGAATGGTAACAGGGATGAGGGACTTCAGTTATGTGGAGAGACTGGAGAAGCTGGGGCAATTCTCCTCAGACGAGAGACGGTTAAGAGGAGATTTGCTAGAGGTGTTCAAAATCATGAAGGGTTTTGATAGAGTAAATAAGGAGAAACAGCTTCCAGAAGGGTCGTTAACCAGAGGACACAGATTAATGGTGATTGGCAACAGAACCGGAGGCGACATGAGGGAACATTTTTTTTTAAAAACACAGCGAGTTACGATCTGGAATGCACTGTCTGGAAGGGTGGAGCAAGCAGATTCAAATAATAATTTTCAAAGGGGCACTGGATAAATACCTGAAGGGGAAAAATTTTAGGTGAAAGAGCAGGGGAGTGGGACTAATTGGATAGCTATTTCAAAAGACATGATGGACTGAATAGTCTCCTTCTGTACTGTAACTTTTTTTTAATTCATTCATGGGATGTGGGCGTCGCTGGCAAGGCCAGCATTTATTGCCCATCCCTAATTGCCCCCGAGAAGGTGGTGGTGAGCCGCCTCCTTGAACCACTGCAGTCCGTGTGGTGAAGGTTCTCCCACAGTGCTGTTAAGTAGGGAATTCCAAGATTTTGACCCAGTGACGATGAAGGAACGGCGATATATTTCCAAGTCAGGATGGTGTGTGACTTGGAGGGGAACATGCAGGTGGTGGTGTTCCCATGTGCCTGCTGCTCTTGTCCTTCTAGGTGGTAGAGGTAATGGGTTTGGGAGGTGCTGTCGAAGAAGCCCTGGTGAGTTGCTGCACTGCATCCTGTAGATGGTACACACTGCAGCCACAGTGTGCTGGTGGTGAAGGGAGTGAATGTTTAGGGTGGTGGATGGGGTGCCAATCAAGCGGGCTGCTTTGTCCTGGATGGTGTCGAGCTTCTTGAGTGTTGTTGGAGCTGCACTCATCCAGGCAAGTGGAGAGTATTCCATCACACTCCTGACTTGTGTCTTGTAGATGGTGGAAAGGCTTTGGGGAGTCGAGGGGGGGGGGGGGGGGGGGCGGGGAGAAGAGTCATTCGCCACAGAACACCCAGCCTCTGACCTGCTCTTGTATTTACGTAGCTGGTCCAGTTAAGTTTCCGGTCAATGGTGACCCCCAGGATGTTGATGGTGGAGGATTCAGCGATGGTAATGCTGTTGAATGTCAAGGGGTGGTGGTTAGATTCTCTCATTGCCTGGCACAAATGTTACTTGCCACTTATCAGCCCAAGCCTGGATGTTGTCCAGGTCTTGCTGCATGCGGGCACGGACTGCTTCATTATTTGAGGGGATGCGAATGGAACTGAACACTGTGCAATCATCAGCGAACGTCCCCATTTCTGACCTTATGATGGAAGGAAGGTCATTGACGAAGCAGCTGAAGATGGTTGGGTCTAGGACACTGCCCTGAGGAACTCCTGCAGCAATGTCCTGGGGCTGAGATGATTGGCCTCAAACAAACACTACCATCTTCCTTTGTGCTTGGTGACTCCAGCCACTGGAGAGTTTTCCCCCTGATTCCCATTGACTTCAATTTTACTCGGGCTCCTTGGTGCCACACTTGGTCAAATGCTGCCTTGATGTCAAGGGCAGTCACTCTCACCTCACTTCTGGAATTCAGCTCTTTTGTCCATGTTTGGACCAAGGCTGTAATGAGATCTGGAGCCGAGTGGTCCTGGCGGAACCCAAACTGAACATCGGTGAGCAGGTTATTGATGAATAAGTGCCGCTTGATAGCACTGTCAACGACACCTTCCATCACTCTGCTGATGATTGAGAGTAGACTGATGGGGCGGTAATTGGCCGGATTGGATTTGTCCTGCTTTTTGTGGACAGGACATACATGGGCAATTTTCCACATTGTCGGGTCGATGCCAGTGTTGTAGCTGTACTGGAACAGTTTGGCTAGAGGCGCAGCTACTTCTGGAGCACAAGTCTTCAGCACTACAGCCGGGATGTTGTCGGGGCCCATAGCCTTTGCTGTATCCAGTGCAATCAGCCATTTCCTGATATCACTTGGAGTGAATCGAATTGGCTGAAGACTAGCTTCTGTGATGGTGGGAATATCGGGAGAAGGCCGAGATGGATCATGCACTCAGCATTTCTGTCTGAAGATGGTAGCAAACGCTTCAGCCTTGTCTTTTGCACTCACATGCTGGACTCCACCATCATTGACCATGTTTACAGCGCCTCCTCCTCCCGTTCGTTGTTTAATTGTCCACCACCATTCACAACTGGATGTGGCAGGACTGCAGAGCTTTGATCTGATCCGTTGGTTGTGGAATCGCTTAGCTCTGTCTATAGCATGTTGCTTCTGCTGTTTGGCATGCATATAGTCCTGAGTTGTAGCTTCGCCAAGTTGGCACCTCATTTTTAGGTACCCCTGGTGCGGCTCCTGGCATGCTCTTCTACACTTCTCATTGAACCAGGGTTGATCCCTGGCTTGTTGGTAATGGTAGAGTGAGGAATATGTCTGGCCATGAGGTTACAGATTTTGCTAGGATACAATTCTGCTGCTGCTGATGGCCCACAGTGCCTCATGGATGCCCAGTTTTGAGCTGCTGGATCTGTTCTGAATCTATCCCATTTAGCACGGTGGTAGTGCCACACAACATGTTGGATGGTATCCTCAGTGCGAAGATGGGACTTCGCCTCCACGAGGACTGTGCGGTGGTCACTCCTACCAATACTGTCATGGACAGATGCGTCTGCGACAGGTAGATTGGTGAGGACGAGATCAAGTAGGTTTTTCCCTTGTGTTGGTTCGCTCACCACCTGCCACAGGCCTAGTCTGGCAGCTATGTCCTTCAGGACTCGGCCAGCTCGGTCAGTAGTGGTGCTACCGAGACACTCTTGGTGACGGACATTGAAGCCCCCCACCCAGAGTATATTCTGTGCCCTTGCTACCCTCAGTGCTTCCTCCAAGTGGTGCTCAGCATGGAGGAGGACTGATTCATCAGCTGAGGGAGGACGGTAGGTGGTAATCAGCAGGAGGTTTCCTTGCCCATGTTTGACCTGATGCCTTGAGATTTCATGGGGTCCGGTGTCAAAGTTGAGGACTCCCAGAGCCACTCCCTCCTGGCTGTATCTCACTGTACCGCCACCTCTGGTGGGTCTGTCCTGCCGGTGGGACAGGGCATACCCATGAAAGGCAATGAAAGAGTCTGGGATGTTGGCTGAAAGGTATGATTCTGTGAGTATGGCTATGTCAGGCTGTTGCTTGACTAGTCTGTGGGACAGCTCTCCCAATTTTGGCACAAGTCCCCAGATGCTGGTGATGAGGACTTTACAGAGTCGACTGGGTTAGGTTTGTCTTTGTCCTGTCCGGTGCCTAGTGGTCCATCCAGTTTTATTCTTATGACTTTTTTTCAGCGAGATTGTACAATTGAGTGGCTTGCTAGGCCATTTCAGAGGACGATTAAGAATCAACCACATTGCTGTGGGTCTGGAGTCACGTAGGGCAGACCGGGTGAGGACAGCAGGTTTCCTTCCCTAAAAGGACATTAGTGAACCAATTGGGTTTTTACAACAATCCGGTAGTTTCATGGCCACTATTACTGATACTAGTTTTTTTTATTCCAGATTTTATTTAATTAAATCTAAATTCCCCAGCTGCCGTGGCGGGATTTGAACTCATGACTCCGGATTATTAGTCGAGGCCTCTGGATTATTAGTCCAGTAACATAGACACTATGCTACCGTACACTATGCTACATACATGAACTTGGGACACCGTTTTCCACCAGTTTGGAAGCAGACACTGCAACATTTGCTACCATTTTGGCAGCAGTAGAAAACCAGTTTGTCTCATTATCGATTCATCAAAGCAGCTCAAAAACATTCCAGCTTTTAGATCTAAAGCAGTATGAATGTCACACGTAGGCAGTTACCAAACTGATGAATGGAGTATGCTTGATTCTCCAAAGCTAATTTGATGGAAACTAAAGGGATGAGGGAGGGAGGAATGAGTGAGTAAAAGAATAAAAAGTATACTCTACATTGCCTCCAACGCTGTGTTTCAGCGACCAGAATTGGACACAGTATTCAAGATGCAAATTGATCAGAGCGCTGTACAGTTTGATCACAGCTTCCTCTGACTTGCACTATTTTGACTATGTGGTTCAACATTGGTTTTGCTGCTCTACATTGGTTGGGTATGTTGAACATTGAGTCAACCAAGACTCCTGGTCTCTTCCAAATTCATCCTTAGCTGTTAGTTTGAACAGTCAATGAGATCATAAACCAAACGATCCTCAGAGCAGAGACTGTGTTACACCCTTTAAAAGCACCAAGACAGCTGTCACTTTTTATGATTACAGCATTTGGTTTTGTCGGTTAGGTTGGTTTCTTCCTCTACCTATATACTTTGCCTTTAAAGTTCAAACATTCTGCAGCTGACGCGCTATTATGACATGCTCTCAATGGGGCAGTCTCATGGCAGGGGGCAAAAAAAGTGTTTTGTGGTAGTAAACCGTACCAGAATTAAACACCTCTTTGACTAGAATAAATGACTCTCACCTTTTTTTAAAAAAAGGCAATAATCTGCAGTTGCTTGAAATCTAAAACAAAAACAGAAAATGCTAGAAACACTCAGTAAGTGTGGAGATAACAAGTTGACTTTTCAGATATGGGCCTTTCATCAGAACTGGAAGATATTACAGATGAACAGCATTTACAATGAGGGCACAGAACGAAGGCTAGGGTATTTTTCCCCTCCCCATTCCGTGGTTCAGCCCGGCATAATGGCCGCGGAAGGGGATGGAATCGGTGGCAAGGATATGGAGTTTGTTTTACATTTTTTCCCCACCTTGAGCAACGGTCTTCTCAATGTTTAACTAGAGGAAATTGCGGCTCATCCTACACTGGATATCGGACAAGCAGACTGACAATACATAGGCAGTGAAGGGGTCGAGACAGGTGGTGGAGAGTGTGTTCTGGGTGCTATCAGCGTGCACATGGAAGATGACCCCATGCCTACAGATAATGTCACCAAGGGACAGCATGTAGATGAGGAAGAGGAACAATGATTCCGGAAATAACAGTACAGGACATGAAGAGAAAACATCATTGGAGATGATGTGGGCATGATTAGATAGGGAAGAGTGGAACCAAACGAGGGCAGTCCTACCTAGCTGACAATGGAGGAGAGGTGTTGGAGGAACATGGTGTAGTTAACCATGTCAAAGGCTGCAAAAGAGGTCGATGAGGGATAATGCATCACTGTTACAGTCACAGTACGTCATGTGTGACTTTGGCTGGGATCATATTTCAGTGCTGTGGCAGATAGAAACATGATTGGAGACATTCAAACATGATGTTGTGGGAAAGATGGACGTGGACTTGGAGGCAACAATACATTCAAGGACTTGAGAGGAGGTTGGAGATAGGATGGCCAATTGCAAAGGACAAAGGGGCTAACGGTGAGTGGCGACTGATTTGAAAGGGAGGGGGACAGTACCAGAGGAGAGGGAACCATTTACAATGTAAGCTAGCATGGAGGGCAGAAAGGGAAATTGTGTAGTGAGCAGTGGGAATGGGGTCAAATGAACCGTAGGTGGGTTTCACAACGAAATAGCTCGGAGACGCAGATCGATAGATTTTTGTTAGGCAAGGGTATTGAGGGACATGGAGCAAAGGTGGGTAAATGGAGTTTAGGAGATCAGCCATGATGTAACTGAACGGCGGAATAGAGTCAAGGGGGCTGAATAGGGACAGCAGTAGGCCAATGTTCCTAAAAGTCACTCAGCTCCAAACAGGAAGGTCCTGATTTTTTTTTAAAAACATGAGACAAGTCGTACAGCCGCCAATTTAACCCTTTGGAAGTCAGGTGTGCTCACGTGTGCAATTAGTAGCCAATTAAAGACCCAGTAAACTATTACAGCCTTAAGGCTTCTGCCTTTCAACAACTGCAGCTATTGCAGTAAATCCCAAATAACCACATATGAAGAATATTTAATTGCATTCAGGAGACAAATAGGATGCAGGTAATATGTTGAGGAAATTGAATTGCTTGAAAAACTAAATTATGTGACACAATCCGTGATATCCTATCACACAATCCGTGATATCCTATCACTTAATGTGCTTTGCCGTATTGTTTATTGCACATATTCTGCAATTAGAACATTTTAAAAGCCATGTTAGAATTCTTTTGACATGTCAGATGTTGTGGCTCAGTTAGGATTTAACAATGGGAGCTTTTATTAATGCAGCAGTTACCATGCTCATTTTTCATCTTCAAGCTGATCTATCCAATAAACAGCTGGCAGCAAAATAATTCTCCTGTAAAACATCCATTTTATACAAATAATTTCACTTCTACAGAATTGTGACGGTCATTGGTGCCCAAGGACATAATTCCATGAAAGCTGCAAAAAAGGCAAACAGCACTTTGGGTTTTATTAATATGGACATAGAGTATAAGAGTAAAGAAATAATGATAAATTTACACAAAACTTTCTTTAGGCCATAGTTAGAGTACAGTTTTGGGCACCTCATTACAGACAGGGCATTAACATGTAAAGTGTCGAATCACCAGGAATCGGGAACTATAGTTATGAAGAGAGACTAGAGACACAGGCAGTATTTCCTATGGAGCAGAGAAGGCAAAGAGATTTAAAATAATTTTTTTTTAAATTTATGAGGCATTTTGATTGAGTGAATATGGAAAGACTATGTCTTTTGGTTAGCGAGTCAGTAACACTGGGTCATCAATTTTACATGGTCACAGAGAGGCTAGGAGAAATGTCTTTTACACAGAGGACTGTTGGAGCATAGAATACTTTGCCACAGGGACTGGCTGAGGCACAGACCATTGCATCTTTTAAAATAAAATGGGATAAATATATGAAGCAGAGAAAGATACAAGGCTATGAGGAGAGACCAGGGCAGTGAGATTAGTTTTGCTCTAACAAAGAGCTGGCAAAGAGACAAAGGGCCAAATAGCACCCATCTGTGCTGTAAACTTCTACAGTCCATTAGTTCTAAGCGTCCTGGTTAGCACTACTACACTGGTAGCAGCTGGGACGTAATGACTATTCATCATTTCACTGACATACATATAAACACGATGAAACAAATATTTGCACTTTACTCACCCCATTGTTTAATTTTGATATCATCTGGGGCACGGATTCAGTAATGATTTACTTACATTTAGCGTTTCTAATGTCATGGCAAATTTTTAACAAATTCAGTGAGATGGCCAAGTGAGCATGGCATTCCAACATAAGTAGATTTCAAAATGCACCAACTAAGTCAAAAACCATAGCAAGGTCTGGATGGCAAGGATCTGGTTTGTGAGTGAATGGATATTCTGGAGGGAAATGCAAACTGAGACATTGACTGTTGATCTACTGCAGAGTTCAAAGGGTCAATGGTGGGTGGGGTGAGTGGGATTGGTGGGTGTAGTTCCCAGAAAGCACACTGGGCAGGAAGGTGGTGAGAGGAGGATGATGTTGGGGTTGCTGCTTGCAAGTAGGCAGTGATGGGTGCCTCGATAGGCCCCTTTGGATAATGCCTAAAGAGGCATGGAGGGAAGCTGCGCACTTATCTAAGTCCATTCAAGCCTGGGACAACAGCAGGAGTAAGAATGAAGTGGTGTAGTCATGGGTTGGGTAGATAGATTTGGGGAGGGCAGAGGGGGGGGGTGGAGAAGGGAGGCGGAGGAGTGCAAAGTACCTGAAAGGGGAGAAATAAAAAAAGGTAGCATAACTGGGTGACAGGTAGGGAGGAGACAGGAAAGAAGGGCCCCAAGATGAAAACAAGAGGCAGAAGTACTGAAGTGACTGAAATAGAATGTTAGCAGTTTTATAAAGTTGCTTTGTTGGTTTGTAATTTTCCCTTTCCATGTGGTGTTACATAAACTAATTTTTATTTTCTGCACAAGAAAAGTTATGCTGCAACAGACCAGTTACCAGAATTATTGCAGCACTCAGCAAAGTCCTTACCCATTCAAGTCTATGTGTACTACAAATATTAACCACCAAAATGAAATGTTGATCTTGTATTGAGAATATCGGGGAGTTTCTAATAGCTACTTATGCTGCTCTTCCTTTTAGTGTTTAAGGCACTCATCCTCAGTCGATGGTTACTAATTTCTGAAAGTGTAACGCTGCATAGCATTTCTCATGTAAATATCAGCACTAAATCATGCTGACAATTAAGTTTTCTTTGGAAGTGCAAACCCTGAACATTCCCAAATTCTTCAAAGAAAATCCTGGCTACCGTTGGGAGTCAATTAGTGAAAACCTATACAGCTGATCTATAATCCTTACTCCTTCCACTCTTGGTCAGACAAAGTGACCAACTGCAAATAATTAGCATATGCAAAGGAAAGATCTAGACCATAACATTCAGCTTTTCTGCTTTATATAAAAGAATCAATTGATTGTTCTGCAAACAGCCCAGCATCCGCGAGAAGCCAAGAAACATCAAGTGACGGGGCCACGAGGGGCACAAACTGCAAGTAAAAGCTGGAATCTACTTGAAAGTTAAACTGTGGGGGCTGGCATGGTGAATACCATTTTAAAATCAATCCCAAGAACCTTCATCTTTCAAAGGTTAAACAGGGGAAACATATTCTGTCTTCTACAGTATAAAAATCACGAATGATAGTCAGCAATAATTAGAACTGTACAAAATCTGAAAGATTAAAATACAGCATTTGTATATTTCTTTTACATCATTAAGAATTTCAACAGTAATGCCTAATAATGAGTTTTCAAAACATCATAAAATAGTGACCAAAAGGTGCATCAGGCAGGTAGCTGATTGAACCCCTGTGCAACTTCTCACACGCTTGACTGATTTCCTTGACTCAATTTCCTGATTCTCATCCAGAACTATCACAAGGAGTGTGAGGATGGTGTCAACAAGCAGATCAATATGGAGCTCTATTCCTCCTATGTTTATCTTTCTATGTCCTATTACTTTGACCAGGATGACGTTGCCCTGCGTCACTTTGCTGAGTTCTTCAAGAAGCAGTCACATGAGGAACGGGAGCACGCTGAGAAACTGATGAAATTCCAGAATCAGCGTGGGGGCCAAATCATCTTGGAGGACATCAAGAGCAGGATGAGTGGAGCAATGGTCTGGAGGTGATGCAGAAGAATGTGAACCAGAGTCTGCTGGATCTACACAAACTGTCCAAGGAGAGCACTGACACCTCATTTGTGTGACTTCCTGGAGACCCACTACTTGAATGAACAAGTGAAGATGATCAAGAAGCTTGGAGATCACAACACCAACCTGAAGAGACTGGGAGCCCCTGAGAATGGCATGGGAGTGTACCTGTTTGACAAGCACAGCCTGCATCAACTGGGGTTCTATACTTGGTGAAAATGGTGATTGCTTTGGTTGTGATTAATTCCCAGTTTTCTGATCTAACTGTCCTTGTACATGGAAATAAAAGCTATTCATCAAAAAAAAATCAATACAGGACATCAGAGGGCTGCGCTCACACCTACTGGTCGCTTAGAGCGCAACACTGGCTGAAGGCCAGGAGCAGGTTACATTTTTTTCCAAATCTGCTGACCCACTCCTTAAAGAGTCTGGACCTGAAAGGAGGAGGGTTGCATGTCAGGGGAGGGTGAAGTAGTTACTAAACTATATTCCACCTCTCCTCCGTTTCCCCCCCCACCACCCCCCTGCCTAGGATGAAACTCCAAAAATGTAATAAACTCAAGGTTCTGATGGCATTTATAAAATGCTTCAAACTTTGATCTTGTTGTTTAGGATGTCATATTAAACTCAATTAGATTACAATCCCAGATTCACTCCAATATCCACTATTCTTTCTTCATATTTCCTGATCTCTTGTGATGTGGTTGGTAGATATTCTGGGGTCAGGAGTATAGCGATGATGTTTAGGTGAAAACCTGCTCTGTTCCTTAAGGCCACCAATCAGATACTTCCTGGGCAGAAGCGATCTAAATGGATACATCTTTACATCAATTGGAGGACAATTACTGTCACTGATGGAAGTTTCTCTCACATGGCAGCTGCTTGGCTCCTCGAGGAAAGGTGAGGTTATCTCGAGGTCTGAAAAACCAGCAGGAAATGACTGGCTTTCAGTACTGACCCACTGATGTTTCATTCATAGTGCCAAATCTGAAGATAGAGATAGATTTAAAAGGGCAGAACTGGAAGAAACTTAAGTTTGAATCTACATTTTGACATATTTTCTCTCAAGTTTTTCCAGGACAGTTATGTTTGCTGGTGTTGGCTGGAAAAGGAAGCCAAAAAAGAGGGGAGTCTTCTCATTTAAATAAAAGTCCTGGTAGGTCAAGTAGAGATTGGCACTGGATAAAGCCCATTGAGACGCAGGACACTAGTTTCTAGCACTGCAAAGAAAATGAACAAAAGATGCAAAGATGCTGGGTATTGTCAAGACACAGCTAAAATTGAAAGACTCCACTGGAAATCATAGTTGCTTTGGCAGCCGACACTTACTATGCAAAGCAGCAAAAACACATGCTACCTCTCAGTACGGATTAACTCCCAGCACTGCATGTGAATATTTATTGTGGATGTGCCATATGGACAACATTAATTGCTGTTAAAACATATTCTTAGTCCATTTTCTTCTAATAAGCCTTGAAAATCTATTTTGAAGATTGAAGTTGCTGATGTATAATGGTTTCCTTAACTTTGTGAACTGAGCTAAATCAAACACCTTTTGAAATAAATCAGCAGGATCACTGTCCCAAAACATTACCTTTTTTTAGTAAACCACACTATGATTAGAAGACTCACTGGTACAAGAATCATTTCTTAAAATGCTATTGAACATTAATTTTTCAATTCCCATTTAATTAGTTTGGCAGCATTATCAACCTCTAGCAATCAAAAAGATCATGACAACAAAAACGTGATTACTAGCTAACAGTTTCTGATAACCCAATCCCATCGTACATTTCCAGTATTTTTTTATTTCAGATTTGCAATTTTTCCTTTTTAATTTACAAAACAACCCTCATCTGAAACATTAGCTCAGATTTTTATATATATATATATATATAAAAAAATATAAATAAAAGAGAACTTAAATTGTATAAAATGAAGATTTTTATCCCTGATTGTTTTCCTCCACCATTTGTGGTCACAGTCCATTGGTCACCATTGGTGGAGCCTGGATACTGGAGCTCCATCAGAGAAGGGTACAAAATTTCCATGATGTGTGGAAGACAACATTTTTTCAGCAAGAGCAGAACTGCTTTCCTGCCTGCTCCTGTGACATGGGTTGTGACAGTGCATTCTGCATTTTGGAATTTCACACAAAACTCCCATGATCCCTCACACATGTGCACAGTTAGAACTCCTCGGTCCAGCTGAAGAAACCAGGCTCTGGGAATAAAGCAGAACTCAAGTCCCAGAGACAGGTGCAGACCTCTACAAGGAGAAACTTTAATATACAATGGCTAAATTTATGGGTAAGTTTTTTTTTTCAGAATTCTGTAATTTATAGGCATTTAAATAGTGCACAAAAAACTTTCCGTCCTTAGGGTAAGGTCAATAAGTTCTACTTGCTCAAATTAGTACGTGGACATCATAGTCTATTTTTAATTTGTCTCTGGGATGCGAGTATCGCTGGTAGGGCCGCATTTATCATCCATCCCGAGTTGCACTGAGAAGGTAGTGGTGGGCCGCCTTCTTGCACCATCACAGTCTTTGCGATGATGGTGCTCCGACAACAATATCAGGTAGGGAATTCCAGAATATTGACCCAGCAACAAAGTTACAGCGACTTATGTCCTAGTCAGGATAGTGTGCAACTAGGTGGTGATGGTGTTCCCACAACGCTGCTGATTTTGTCCTGCTTGATAGTTAGGTTAGATTTCAAAACATATGCAGCAACATTTAGGTCTGTGATGTATATATCCCATTGCAGGGGGCAGTGTTTGAAACCAATGGTTGGAATAAACAAAGGAACATTGTATGCACTCATTTCCATTTCCCTAGTTTGCTCCATGTGCCTTACTTGCCCTGTACCTCTGTATCTTCCCTCATTCATTTTCTGCCTGATCCCCTATGCCACCCCCTCACGCCTCTCATGCTATAAGCCATCCACTATACTATGCCCTATGCCTTTCTTCCCTCTTCTCCCCACCCAAACATTGTACCTCCCTTGTTCACCATCCATGTACTTTGCTTTCAGTCTCAATGCAAGAAAATCAAAGACCACCACTGGGAGGCAGGGCTATGCGTGTCTCCACTTCACTTTGAAACTGATCTATTCCCTAATTCTCAGAATGAGTGTCAGTGAGAGCAAGAGTAAGCAGACAAAACTTACAGTAGCTAAGTGAAAACATTTAAACCAAAGCATCAAAAGTTAATGCAAATCAATAAGTGGGTGGTCAAAGGTCAATGGAACAAACACAAAAATGTAAGCACAATGGCAATCAACACAGTGTCGTGGTTATGCTTATATGGCAAAGCTCACTTACAAACATCAGTCACCAATAAATGTGCAAAATTAATGCTTTAATGCACTACTGTTCATTTATTATCCATCAAATACTGGCACAGGTTTAATGCTGGAATTATGAGACTCCTGTAGGTAGACTAGCCTTTGATGATATTTATTTGATTAAACACAACCTAGCTAGTATGACTAGACTTCCCATTTTGTCCAGTGATACCTACAGAACCTAGATTTAGATGGATGTAGATGGGAAGATACACAAGTCTGGACTACAGACTTTAACACAGCCGCCACAATGCCAATAGCAAGATTGATTCAAGTCTCGTCAACAAATCAGATTTCCGTCTCATTTTCCACCTTCCTCCCCAGAATGGAACATCTTGCTGTTCAGTAATATGTCCAGTGCCCTAGCCAATAGGCAACCCTGGGACTTGAGCTGTTGACCTTCTGGCTAGAATTAGCCAGTCACTGCAGCCAGTTTCTGAATACAAAGAGTCACTGATGTTTTGTTTTGCATTAAAAATGTTAGGAAATAGTTATTTGCATAATTCATTCCACAACTGATTTATCCATTTGCAATCACTATGAATGACCATTTCCCTACTTGAACTTAAAGCAGGCTAAAACAATTATACAAATTAAACTACATTTTAGCAATGAATTTCTTGTTCTTCACTGAATAGCCATTTTGTGTGTGTCACACAAAATTCTTCCAGTGCAAGATCTCATTTTTCATTCTAGCTGTAGGAACCTTCCACTTTTCTACAATGAGGCTCACGTACAGAAAGTTCACCACCACAAGAGACCGTTTGTGTTAACTACTGTACATCAGAGATCTATTAATACAGCAAACAGGATTTTACCTCAAAGTTTTAAACTACACAAATGGCTTTAACAAAAATTTGAAACAGACTCACCAAATCCCTCATTAAACAATGCAAAAACTTCCAAAATAAAATATAGTTGAGAGTGTAATTTACTCCCCAGCCCAAATAGTTTTCAAAGAGGGTATCTTACTTTAACTTATCTTCTAGAAAGGAAAGAACTCCAAGCAGAATTCAGCCAGCAGCTCATCATTTTGGAATCAACTAAAGACCCATTCAGACGTACTTAATGAGCATATCCATCGCAGGGAGGATCAAAGACTGGTGATTGCAAAGAAATGCTTTCATTCTCCACAGATCTTAGAAGTATCAGGAAAACATTAAATTTACAGTTAATATTGTATGTCTTGTGTACAGTTAGGATTAATATACCATAAATGTAGGACAACACGCATCTGTCAACAATACAAGAATAAAGCAATCACCTTAGCAGTAAGCCACATTATTGCTAGACTGTTAACATAAGGCTGTGAAATCGGCTAGCCAGACATTAATGGATGACCGATTGATTCTTCTCTCTCTCCGGCTATTCATCTTCCCACTACTCACTTTTTGATTCTCCTCTCTCTCCGGCTATTCATCTTCCCACTACTCACTTTTTAAGTTTTTTTTTTAAATTGTAGCCAGAGTCAGAGACAAGTCAGCACTCTGCAGGTTTTTTTCAGTACGCAAGCAATTTTTGTCCTCTCCACAGCAATGTAAACAGTGTAATTATAACCTTCAACTTATAACCACAGCCTAAATTCTGTTTTTTCAAGCTGAAAACAGCAAATATGACCCCTTACACCATTACAGACAGCAATACGAAGTGGGTTCTCGTCAATCGTTCCCCACATATACAATGTCTACCAGGCAGGGTCCAAATCTCTGCTTAGAGTGAACTCGAAGCTCAATTCTCCAGCAGAATAGACAGTCTGATGTGAACCGAGGAACTTGAAGGAGTAGGCTCTATCCTACATTTCTAACTTATTTTTTTAATGGGGCTATTTACAAACAAATGAGAAGGTTTTCCCATTTGGTAAGAGTTCAATGTTGTAAGGCCTTCAGAGGCTTTATTCCTTTGGAAAAAAACTTCACTGCAGGACAAACTGTACTTTTAATCACTGCATAACTGGACATTGATGGATTGGGACAGAGAGCTGTTGCAGTAAGTTATAACCCATGTATAGTATGTGGTTAGAATGAGTGATACAAACTGTCCTTCAGATAAACAACTATTCAGAAATATGTGGACTCATCTGTTTTGTGCTGAACAAAGCTTAAAATATAGGGATGACTTTGAATTGGAACACTCTGCAGACATGTTAAACATCTCTTGTATCCACATTATTCTTAAATTAACTTTATACGGTTAAACATGCAGGGTCACAACTGAAAGTCTGAGCCACTGTTGCTTTTAAACAAACACTCCCATTACCAGATTTCTGAATTATAATGAAGAACAGTGCTAAAATAGAAAGTATTGATTATATTGGTACATTACTATCATTTCACAATTACTGTGACAGTAAATTCTATGATTCTAATGTCAAAAGCAAACTATACAACATAACGGTGAAAAATGACAACAGAACATGGGGGTAAAGAGAGACTCACAGTTATTTAATCAATTACCTATAAAGAATCAGGTTATCGTGTAATACTAGACCAAGTCTGAACATATGTGCAGAAGCTGATATTTGGAGAAACTAAATTACCTAATTGAAATTTAGCCAAATTGTCAAAAAAAAAATCTTACTCTTACCTTCTTAATGCCTACCATATGTGAAATCTCACTTCCATGCATTAGCCCTGGAGAAACTGCCATTTGTCTTTTTCCAATTAATCTATACCAGACAGTTGCTGTATAACAGTTCACACTGGAAATGCAGGGGGGCTCTTTACATATGGTGCAGTAAAACTGGGTGCATTTTATTATGTAGTTAAGAGTCTTAAAGTTAGATATCAAGATAGCCCCTGAATCCCTATTCTGTTCGGTTCCTGTTGTCAAGTAGAGGTTAGATCCTTCCCCACTGCGGAGGGGAAATATAAACACAAAGGCAAGTAATCCAGGCTGGCTCACGCAACCACAAGAGGCTGATTACATTGCAGCGTTGGGAAGTGGTTTTGCTCCGCACTCCCTGCATCGGGAGTGGCAACTGGTGATGGCCAACACAGAACTTTAAAAAGTGGTCATGTTACCTTGCATATTGAAAACCATCCACTCGCTCCACCCTGAGCTCCCCGTTCCTGCCGAGACTCAGAGTTCCTCTTTCACCATGTATACTGCAGCAGCTCCTAAATATGTTAGTATTGGCTGGGGCCGTTGCTCCAACCCATCCCAACAGGAAACCCATTGGCCCGGGTAGGCATACATCCCAGCACAGACCTCAGTTTGTTGCATGCCCTGGGTTTTAATAAAAGATTAAAACCAAGTAAAAGGAATGAGTGTGCACAAGAGTGAGCACAGGGAAGATTTACAGAAATCTGAAGTGAGAAAGTGGAAGTCATAAATAAGGAGAAAAATGTCAGTGACAAACATGAAGTGCGAGAGAGTAAGAGATTGTTTTTCTGCTTGTCATCCACTTTTTCCCCTCACTGTCAGAGAGAAAAACTGTTAGGAATTCGGGTTTGCCTTGGATACCGTTTTAGGGTCAGTAGTGTCAGTCATTCCCTTAAGCATTCTGAGAGCCTTACTTTTACAGGAGTTGACTCACACTACTATATACTAGTACTTGTACAATAGTATAACCCAGGGATATAACAATAGCATCCCCTTGTGACCCAGATCAGATCCTCATGTATTTCTTCAATCCTTTCGAAGGCAAACTGAGTTAATACTAGATGAGACGAGGCTTGGTTCAAAACATTTTATTCTAGTGCAGCAGTTCTGATTGGGGTCACTCATTTCCATCAATACAACTCATCTTTGTGTAATAAAAAAAGTGTTACACCACCTCACTTCGTCTTGATTGACTTAAATAAACCAACTTCTCTGCATTCTGACTTTTTGAGCCTGCCTTTTTGCCTAATTAGCTTCTCTGTTGCAAAAGGTAGGCTGCTTTTTAAGTGTCTGACATGCTGCTTTTATTCCCGATTGAACAGTCAGAAAGTGATCAAAAATCTCCCAACAAAATGGGTGTGAGGGGGTTTATAGTTTAGAGACAAGACACCGAATCGCTCAACATTTGCAATGAAGAAACATAAAAGCTAGCTCATTGGCATTTGATCTCAGTGCTTTTTTTTGCAGGAATGCATTATGCTTTAAAACAAACACTTAACGTAACTTTTCCCCTCAAAAATGTGGAAAGATGATCAAAAGAACCCAAACAGAAAAATGGACAGCGTTAGCAGAGAAGAGAATCAAAAATACAGGAAGAGACACTTTTTTTTGCTTATGTGCAACATGACAGGAGATCAACCACTGGAGCAAACATTATTGCTCATAGTGTTGGTGCTGGTTTGTAGATTAAACATAGAAAATAGGAGCAAGAGTAGGCCATTCGACCCTTCAGGCCTGCTCCGCTATTCAAAATGATCTCACTCAGTACCTGTTCCTGCTTTTTCCTCATATCCCTTGATCCCTTTAGCATTAAGAAATATATCTATCTCCTTCTTGAATACATCTAATGACTTGGCCTCCACTGCCTTCTGTGGTAGAGAATTCCACAGGTTCACCACCCTCAGTGAAGAAATTTCTCCCCATCTCAGTTCTAAATAGCATACTCCATATCCTGAGACTGTGACCCCTCGTTCTGGACTCCCCAGCCATCGGGAACATTCTCCCTGCATCTAGTCTGTCTAGTCCTGTTAGAATTTTATGTTTCAATGAGATCACCTCTCATTCTTCTAAACTCTGGTGAATATAAGCCTAGTCGACCCAATCTCTCCTCATAAATCAGTCCTGCCATCCCAGGAATCAGTCTGGTAAATCTTCGTTGCACTCCCTCCATGGCAAGGGCATCCTTCCTCAGATAAGGAGACCAAAACTGCACACAATACTTCAGATGTGGTCTCACCAAGGCCCTGTACAATTGCAGTAAGACATCCCTGCTCCTGTACTCAAATCCTCTTGCAATGAAGGCCAACATACCATTCGCCTTCCTAACTGCTTGCTGCACCTGAATGCTAACTTTCAGCGACTGGTGTACAAGGACACCCAGGTCTCGTTGCACCTCCCCTTTTCCCAATCTATCACCGTTCAGATATTAATCGGACTTTCTGTTTTTACAACCAAAGTGGATAACCTCATTTATCCACGTTATACTGCATCTGCCATGTTCTTGCCCACTCACCCAACTTGTCTAAATCACATTGGAGCCTCTTTGCATCCTCCTCACAGCTCACATTCCATCCCAGCTTTGTGTCGTCTGCAAACTTGGAAATGTTACATTTAGTTCCCTCATCCAAATCATTGATATATATTGTGAACAGCTGGGGCTCAAGCACTGATCCCTGCGGTACCCCACTAGTCACTGCCTGCCACCCAGAAAAAGACCCGTTTATTCCTACTCTCTGTTTTCTGTCTGTTAACCAGTTCTCAATCCATGCCAGTATATTCCCCCCAATCCCATGTGTTTTAATTTTGCACACAAACCTCGTGTGGAACCTTATCAAAAGCCTTCTGAAAATCCAAATACACCACATCCACTGGTTCTCCCCTATCTATTCTACTAGTTACATCCTCAAAAAACTCCAGTAGATTTGTTAAGCATGATTTCCCTTTCACAAACCCATGCTGGAGATTATTTTGATTCACTGTATTCTTTGTCATATATTTTTGAATTGTTCTATCCTATAACTGATGTACTGGTCCAGATTCTGGAGTGCCAGCAAACTGAAGATTACATTCGAGTGGAAACTATCAAGTTGCCTGCCATAAAGAATTTTTTTTTTTTTTTTTTTAAAAAGGTGGCAAATAAAACTTTGGCGCTATGGTGTCCTGAAATAAATTAAATTGAGATACAAATTTTTGTGATAGAAGTTTTTGTGAAAACAAATAAGTCCAAGAACTGCCCCATCTACATTATTCATCACCAAGGAGCACAGCTTCACCAATTCTCAGCTTTACTTCAACATGAAACCAAATGTTCAATTATTTCCATAGATTTGCTCACAACCAAATTCAAATGAATTCTCAATTTGATATAGCATTAATTCCAGATACAAGAGTGTTCATACTCTGCACCAGTCGATGGGCTCCTCCTTTTAGTTTTATAAGGCTTTAGCATGGGAGTTTTCCTTAATATGACCGGTGTTGTCTGTACTCACCATTAGAAATCTTGCTTCAATAGGATGACTCTCCCTGAAGAACCACCCCATCAGCAAAAATCTATTTGGGTTAGTGTGCCACAACCAGACTCTCTACCCAAGACTATGTATGGATCTGAAGGGATTGATCAATGCTGGGCAGCAAGACGTCTGAGATCCAAGTTTTTCTCAGGTGGGTTCTGACCATTACTCCTCCGCCCCAATTTTGAGGATTCATGCTATGTGCAGAAAAAGGGAAAAAATGCAGAAACATTCCATTCCACCTGATCAACAGGCTGCCAAGAGTCACTTGAGCAGGATCTCAATTCTTCTTATAAAGGCTTTCCCCTGAGGTCGACTTCAGCAAACCCTATCCCTATTAGTGTGCAAAATTAAAGAATATGGGATTGGTGGTAATATAGTGGCATGGATTGAAAATTAGATAAGACAGGAAACAGAGAGTAGGAATAAATGGGTCTTTTTCAGGGTGGCAGGCAGTGACTTTTTTTTAAAATTCGTTCACTGGATGTGGGCATCGCTGGCGAGGCCAGCATTTAGTGCCCATCCCTAATTGCCCTCAAGAAGGAGGTGGTGAGCCACCTTCTTGAACCGCTGCAGTCCGTGTGGTGAAGGTTCTCCCACAGTGCTGTTGGAAGGGAGTTCCAGGATTTTGACCCAGCGATGAAAGAACGGCGATATATTTCCAAGTCGGGATAGTGTGTGACTTGGAGGCGAACGTGCAGGTGGTGTTGTTCCCATGTGCCTGCTGCTCTTGTCCTTCTAGGTGGTAGAGGTCGCGGGTTTGGGATGTGCTGTCGAAGAAGCCTTGGCGAGTTGCTGCAGTGCATCCTGTGGACGGTACACACTGCAGCCACTGTGCGCCGGTGGTGAAGGGAGTGAATGTTTAGGGTGCCAATCAAGCGGGCTACTTTGTCCTGGATGATGTCAAGCTTCTTGAGTGTTGTTGGAGCTGCACTCATCCAGGCAAGTGGAGAGTATTCCATCACACTTCTGACTTGTGCCTTGTAGATGGTGGAAAGGCTTTGGGGAGTCAGGAGGTGAGTCACTCGCCACAGAATACCCAGCCTCTGAACTGCTCTTGTAGCCACAGTATTTATATGGCTGGTCCAGTTAAGTTTCTAGTGGGGTACCGCAGGGATCAGTGCTTGGGCCCCAGCTATTCACAATATATATCAATGATTTGGACGAGGGAACCAAATATAATATTTCCAAGTTTGCTGATGATGCAAAACTAGGTGGGATCGTGAGTTATGAGGATGCAGCAAAGAGCTTTAGGGCGATTTAGACAAGTTGAATGAGTGGGCCAATACGTGGCAGATGTAGAATAATGTGGATAAACGTGAAGTTATCCACTTCAGAAGGAAAAACAAAAAGGCAGAGTATTGTTTAAATAGTGATAGATTGGGGAATATTGATGTACAAAAAGGACCTGGGTGTCCTTGTACACCAGTCACTGAAAGCAAACATGCAGGTGCAGCAAGCAGTTCAGAAAGCAAATGGTTTGTTGGCCTTCATTGCAAGAGGATTTGAGTACAGGAGCAAGGATGTCTTACTGCAGTTATACAGGGCCTTGGTGAGACCACACCTGGAGTATTGTGCACAGTTTTGGTCTCCTGACTTAAGAAAGGATATACTTGCCATAGAGGGAGTGCAGCAAAGGTTCACCCGACTGATCCCTGGGATGGCAGGACTGTCATATGAAGAGAGATTGGGTCGATTCGGCCTGTATTCACTCGAGTTTAGAAGAACGAGTGGGGATCTCACTGAAACGTATAAAATTCTGACAGGGCTGGACAGACTGGATGCAGGGAGGTTGTTCTCCCTGGCTGGGGGGTCCAGAACGAGGGGTCAGAGTCTCAGGATACGGGGTAGGACATTTAGGACTGAGATGAGGAGAAATTTCTTCGCTCAGAGGGTGGTGAACCTGTGGAATTCTCTACCACAGAAGGCTGTGGAGGCCAAGTCATTGAATATATTCAAGAAGGAGCTAAATAGATTTCTAGACCCAAAAGGCATCATGGGGTATGGGGAGAGAGCGGGAATATGGTATTGAGATAGAGGATCAACCATAATCATATTGAATGGCAGAGCAGGCTCGAAGGGCTGAATGGCTTACTCCTGCTCCTATTTTCTACTTTTCTTGAAAATGAGGCAAGCCAGCTTTATATGAAGAGTCCATTTGAGGTTAAACTTCAACCCAGCTTACATCATCCACCATTCCATTCTGCATTTCAGTTTCACTTCCTTTGGTCCGAAGGGAAGTCTGTTTGCTAAGCATTGAATGCTATGCTTGCAAAGTTAGGCCATTAATCACTGTTCCTGTCTCTTGTACTCTGCTGGTGTTTGAGAGCAACACATTGAACTTTTGTCTTATCCCCTGCAGTAAAGGTATCAGTGGTCAACTGCAGCTGCTACTTGGCTGTCTCAGCCCTATCATTTGTGTTAGTCTATGTTTTTATCTGGCAGAATATTGGCATTTGGGTAGCTTACTTGTGTAGAATTTTTACCCAATAAGGCTGATCAGATGCTTTCCACATTTTCAGATTGGCCCGTTCATAAAAACTTGCCCAATGCATTAATTCATTTCTTAAGGGGGCACAGAAGGGGAAAGGATAGAAGTTATTTTAAAAAGTTTCTGTAAATGGGTGCCGTTTGCAGGCTTGGAAAACGAGAACTCCTCAGTTATTATGGGAATCGTGTAAAGTTTTCGGCCAACAAGCCAATTGGCTAAAGTTCTACCCAACAGTGCTTGCAGATTTCCACAAAGAGGAAGATACTGGAACTTGGGAATATCTGGTCTACAGAAACAAAGAGGTCACTAAGAGCATCTTTGCTAACACCCAAGTGCTTAGGAGTTTGAAATTCTTATTAGGAAATAATGCAGATGTTGTACATATCAGGAGACATATGGGTGGAGTCAGGAACATGGAAATGCCTGCATACAGTTTCCTGTACCCGTGGAGATTCTGTGTCCCCACCTTCGTTCATCTTCACTTAGGTGACAGGGTGCTCAGGATTACGTCCAGCCATTTCCATTGGATATCCTGCAGACACATGTATAAATGCTTCAGATGATGCCAAAGCCCCTCTGGCCTTCACCAGTGCCAAAGTTGAGCATTGCTGTGCTCTCTGCAGGGGCTATCATTTTAACAAAAGCCAAGAGTTCCTCTGCAGCTAATACTACAATGCCTTTAGGGAAGGGGCAGAGGGATCCTCCGTGCTGCTGGAAAGAAAATGCAGCCATCTAACCACCCTTTATTTTCTTAAAATGGCCACGTGAACTAAAAAATACTTTTAAAACCAAGGTGAGAACGATTGAAATTATTCATTTACCAGCTAATTATGGAGAGGAATCTTTTGCTGATAAGAAACATGGTTTACAACATATTGTATTGGTGTAGAAGGGCAAAGGATTTATTAGACCACACAGGTACAGTGACTAATTATAGAAATTACAACAAAAACAGGCTGTTCGGCCCAGTCTGTTTTAGTGTTTATCCTCCAAATTATCAATAGTCCTAAGCCTACGTTTGCTCTGTTCCCATACTCCTTTAATCACCTTTCATTCAACCATCTATCTAACCTGTTCTTAAATGTCTCTGCTTCAATCACTAAATCTGGTAGTGCATGCCACAACCTCAATTCTTAAAAAAAAAACTTTCCCTTACTCTGTCATAAATCTCTTGCATATAATTTTATATCTATGTCCCCCTGTTCTAGACCCCATAAATCATTGGAAATAGTCTGTTTCTATCCACTGTCCCATCCAGTCATAATTTTAAACACCATCAAATCACCCCATAATCTCCAATGAAAACAGCCCCCCCAACCCCCAAGGTCTTTCTTAGTACTGAAAGAAAGAACTTGCATTTATATAGCGCCTTTCACGACCTCAGGATGTCCCAAAGCGCTTTACAGCCAGAAGTGTGGTCACTGCTGTAATGTAGAAAACATGGCAGCCAGCAAGGACCCATAACCAACAATGTGAGAATAACCAGATAATCTGTTTTAGTGATGTTGGTTGAGGAATAAATATTGGCCAGGATACCAGGGAGAACTCTCCTGCTCTTCTTCAAAATAGTGCCATAGATCTTTTACATCCACCTGAGGGGGCAGGCAGGGCCTCACTTTAACATCTCATCCGAAAGATGGCACCACCAACAGTGCAGCACTCCCTCAGTACTACACTGGAGTGTCAGCCTGGATTATGTGCTCAAGTCTTTGGAGTGGGACTTGAACCCACAACCTTCTGACTTAGAATGGAGAGTGCTACCACTGAGTTGCACTGACACCTATACTGGAGAAACTCCAAAAGTGAATATTGTGGCTAAAAGGCATTATTTCAACCAAAATGCACAGCACGTTAGCCTTTCCATTACATAGCAGCCTTAACAGAACCAGTCATGTCATATTAAGGTACAGATATGACAGATGAATTGATCAGTTAGTTTGGGGGAGGCGGGGGCAAAGTGAAAAAGACATTGCACCTTCTTTTGTAAAAGACGATCACTTGCAGTGGACCAGTCCCTTAACAGTGATGGCATGACAGATTGAAGTTCCCTTTAGTGATGTTAAAGCTTTTGCTGAAAGAGATGCTCTTCGGGCTGATGTTAACTGAACAAACATTGGTACTTTCATTCACAACAAGACCGTATCATAGAAACATCAGTAAACCATTAACAAGCACTCAGCATTTCCATTTTGGATTTGCTAACTATCTGGCAAATAGTTTCTTATATCCTACTCAGTACACTTTGCTGAGATCTGATTGTCTTCACATCCAGGGAATAAAGTAACTGAAGTGACTACCCCAGTTTAAACCACCACATCTTCACAATTCGCATCCAGTAAAGGAAAACTGCTGGAAATGTAAATTTTTTGGTATTTCCAAAAGAAATGTGCTCCATAGATTTGCTGGAAGGTACAGGATTGCCATATCTATTCCACGCAAAGATATTTCTTCTAATCAGTTTAAGAGTTCCACTTTACTATGTTTCACCTTAGGCACAATTACATTATTTACACCGCCTTTATATATTAGATTGTACATTGCAAATGCAGAGTTTAACACAAGTGGACTTTTATACCGAGAACTCTGATGCATCTTGCTCTAGGGATGGATCTTGTGTCAGCTCTCCACTCAAATTTCTGGACGTGAACTGGTTCCTTCTACGCCACCTACTGTGTCTATTAATGGAAATTCAGAGAATGCAACCAAGACAGCTATAATACTGGGTTTGGTTACACTGATGAAATTAAATGTCTGCACAAACATAAAGCTTGTGCAACATGTGCTTGCTTTAATCAGCTAAGGACGACAACTATAGCATAACTCAAAAATAAGGAGAATCCCAGATAATTGCCCAGAAGAAAGCAGGTGGTATTTGCACCAAATCAGGTTTTTGTGGTGGACTCAATTTTTTTATGCGACTCGTTTTGTAAAAAAAGTCTCCTTATTTAGCCTCTGGCTCTTTTGTCAATTATCTTAAACCTGTGTCCTCTGGTTACTGACCCTCCTGCCAATGGAAACAGTTTCTCCTTGTTTACTAAAATGATACAAGGGATGGGGGACTTCAGTTATGTGGAGAGACTGGAAAGATGGGGTTGTTCCCTTAGAACAGAAAAGGTTAAGGAGAGATTTGATAGGAGGTGTTCAAGATCACGAACAGTTTTTAAAAATTTATTCAAGGGATGTGGGTATCACTGGCAAGGCTAGCATTTATTGTCCATCCCTAATTGCCCTTGAGAAGGTGGTGGTGAGCCATCTTCTTGAACCGCTGCAGTCCGTGTGGTGGTGGATGGGGTGCTAATCAAGCGGGCTGCTTTGTCCTGGATGGTGTCGAGCTTCTTGAGTGTTGTTGGAGCTGCACTCATCCAGGCAAATGGAGAGTATTCCATCACACTCCTGGCTTGTGCCTTGTAGATGGTGGAAAGGCTTTGGGGAGTCAGATGGTGAGTCACTCACCGTAGAATACCCAGCCTCTGACCTGCTCTTGTAGCCACAGTATTTATGTGGCTGGTCCAGTTAAGTTTTTGGTTAATGATGACCCCCAATGGTGACTCTTTGTTAGAGTAAATAAGGAGAAACTGTTTCCAGTGGCAGGAGGGTCGGTAACCAGAGGACACAGATTTAAAAGTGATCAGCAAAAGAGCCAGAGGCGACCTGAGGAAACATTTTTTTTTACGCAGCCAGTTGTAATGATCTAGAATACACTGCCTGGAAGGGTAGTGGAAGCAGATTCAATAGTAACTTTCAAAAGGGAAATAAATACTTGGAGGGAAAACATTTACAGGGTTATGGGGAAAGAGCAGGGGAATGGGACTAATCGGATAGCTCTTTCAAAGAGCCGGCACAGGCACAATGGGCTCCTCCTGTGCTGTACCTACTATGGTATTCTATTAAAACCCCCTCATTATTTTTAACACCTCTATTAAATCCTCCCCTTAACCTTCTCTGCTCTAAGGAGAACAATCCAGCTTCTCCAGTCTCTCCACTTAACAGAAGTCACTCATCCCTGGTATCATTCTGGTAAATCTCCTCTGCATTCTCCCCAAAGCCTCGACATCCTTCCTAAAGTGTGATGCCCAAAACCGGACACAATACTCCAGCTGAGGCCTAACCAGTGATTTATAAAGGTTTACCATAACTTCCTTGGTATTGTACTCTTGTGCCTCCATTTAAAGCCCAGGATATGCTATTCTTTTCAAAACAGCCATATCTACTTTGCCTGCCACCTTCAAAAATGTTTTGTATGTGAACCCCCAGGTCTCTGTTCCTGCACCCCCTTTAAAATTGTACCATTTTGTTTATATTGCCTCTTCTCGGTGTTAAATTGCATCTTCCATGTGTCTACCCATTTCACCAGCCTGCCTGTGTCCTCCTGAAGTCTGTTACTATCCTCCTCACTGTTTACTACATTCCCAAGCTTTATGTCATCTGCAAACTATGAAATTTCTCCCCCCATACCCACATTGAGGCCATTAATATATATTAAAAAGAGCAGTGGTCCGAATACCGATACCAGGGGGACACCACTGTATACTTCCCTCCAGTCTGAAACAATTGTTCACCACTACTATGCTTTCTGTCCCTTAGCCAATTTCGTATCCATGCGGCCATTGCTCCTTTAATCCCACAGGTTTTAATTTTGCTAACATGTGGCACTTGTATCAAATGCTTTCTGAAAGTCGATATAAACAATATCAATTGCACTGCCTTCATCAACGCTCTCAGTTATTTTATCGAAGAACTCAATCAAGTTTGTCAGACACGATTTGTTTTTAACAAATCCATTTCAGCTGTCATTTATTAACCCATGTTTTTCCTAGTAAAAATTAATTTTGGATCAGATCATGGTGTTTAGAAGCTTTCCCACCACAAATTAGGGATTGTTTTGTTCTGTGCACGCTAGGAATTGAATTGATTACCAAGCCAGGTCGATAGAGGGGCCCCATTTTGATGTGTGAAGCTCTTTGGGACATTTTACTACATTAAAAGGTGACATATACAGTTGTTATTGTTGATTTATACCAGAAGCCCAGAATAGATTCTTATATGTGATATGTTAAATATGATACTTACAGACAAGAGTAAGACTTCAATTATCCATACGGCATCATTTCAACCTATTCAGCCAAAAGATGCATCAGATCTTTTGAATTTACTCCTGGTGACTGGTGAAAGTTACAATGGCATATTAGTACAGTAAATGGCTCAAGTTACTTTGTTTCATAGGTGAGTACAAAAATTATCGACTTCCTCTGTTTCAGTAGAGAGGGAAACCCTAACAAACTGAATTCAGATGATGCATCTATGTTTGCCTCCCAGGAACTTGCTGAATTCATTTGACAGAAGAATTGAACATCAAATTTTGTCTGATTACGCTCCTGTGGAGCACCTTGGGACATTTTACTATGAATGCAAGTTACTGTTGTCATCAATGCTCATTACCACTTGCACAAAAAATATGCACTAAAGTAAAATATTTCAATCGTGTTTCAGGGCACGACTCCAGACTAGATGCGCATGGAAGAAAAATGTTAGTGAATCAGCCTCAGCTGTTACACTGCATATTTTTCATGGTTTCAGCTGCTCACAAAGTCTTACCCATGTACTGTAGATCTGAAATCACACTTGCGCTGGTCAAACTTCACCTACTGCCCGAACATGGAGCAGTGTTGGCATTAGTTGCAATGAAGCTGATGGCACAAATCATTACACCCTCTTGATTACGTATGGCAGCACCATTTGCAAGGAGGAGAAGAAAACTAAGATTATGAATAAACAAGTTTATTAGTGAGTCTGAACAGTTTTCTACTTTTTAAAAAAATTAATTCACGGGACGTGGGTGTCGCTGGCAAGGTCAGCATTTATCGTCCATCCCCAATTGCCCTTGAGACGGTGATGGCAAGCTGCCTTCTTGAACTGAGTGGCTTGCTAGGCCATTTCAGAGGGCAGTTAAGAATCAACCGCTTTGGGCCTGGAGTCACATATAGGCCAGACCTGGTAAGGATGGTCAGTTTCCTTCCCTAAAAGGATATTAGTGAATCAGATGGGTTTTAACGACAATCGGGAAGTTTCATGGTCACCATTACTGATATTAGCTTGGTGTACTATAAGATATTGCTATTGTTATTGAAAAGATTTTTAAAAAATTTACCATGGATATGTGGTGCTCCAATAATTCTAGAGTTAAAACAGATTCTTCCCCTTTCCACTGTTATCTGGTGAAACTTTGGCTGAAATTTTCACAGGCACATGGAGTTGATGTAGCAATGGCCTCAGCTCCCCTGCAGTCCCCCTCCAAAAAGGGAGTCCTGGCCATAAAGCCCTTGGCAGCAAACATCAGAGCGAGCTTGGACATTCACAGAGCAGCTGCTGGAGGAACCGAACACAAACTGTCCCTGTGCGCCAATCTTTACATAACTAACCCCTCCACCTCACACCCAACATCTTCCAAAAGATCCACGAGTCCAGTCAACTCTCATACCACAAGCACAATTTGTCCACACCCGAGGGCATGGTTCCTCATGCAAAAGATCCCCAAACCCATCAGCGAGGCTCAACTTTTCTAACACTTCTCTTACCCAGCTACTCACTTCCCCAAATTACAACTCATTCAGAACGCTGCGGCCCGCATCCTTACTTGCGCATGGCCGATCTATACTTAACTCCATTTCCCCTCGTTCTCTCATATCCCTTGATACCCGCATCTAACAAAAACCTGTGGATCTCAGTCTTTTTCAACTGACCCAACATCCACTACATCAGGGAACTGGATACGCTCTTGATCACTCCTTATTTCCTGCATTTCCCCAAAGGCAGTGTTCTATCTTATAACAGTGTGCACAGGCAGTTATTTACATTTATTTTAGAAAACTAATTATATTACATCATGATTTGGTAGAACAAATAAATAAACCACACACACACTTCTTGTGAGGAGGGCAGCACGTTCTTCCAGCTAGTAACAAGAGTTGTGTTAGCAGGCTCATTGCAGGGGTCCACACTCGACAGTCAGCAAGCCCAGTAGGAACCGAGCTGGATCCTCTGGATGTCAAGGATGGTCATGGTACTAGTGATCTCCCAGACTGTTACCCAGGCTGGCTGGAAGTGGGGGACATGACCTTCAACCTACTTAAAAAAAAGCAGTGGAATAGCACCGGTCATATCACACACTAATGAAGAATTTTCTTGCAAGATGTCTTCATAATTGCTAAGCTATTGCCAAGTATATTCTTGGAATCAGCACAGAATAGTGTTGGGGGTATATGGGAGCAGGTCTCTGTGGGCCGCTTAGCCATAGATGGTAAGAAAAGAGGAACCTGTAACCTTGGAAAATTCCAGGAGATACAGCGCACTATATTCCATTCTATGTCCAGGTATTCTCAGTTAAGCCTTTTGGAAAAAAGCGAAATTATAGATGGGCGAAAAGTACAATATGAGAAATTCGAAGATTAGTAACAAATTTTGCTTTTTGTACTTTTATTCTATGTGCATGCTACATAACTAGCTAATACACAAAGACAGCAGGCAAGCACCATCTAGTCTGAGATCAAAGAATCTACTGAAAGCTATCAGTTCTGCTGTTGCATTTCTTTCACAGTTTGTAGCTAAAGGAACACATTTTAAAATGTGCCTAAAATTCCTTCTCCTTCCCACCACGTTTCCACTTAAGCCACATAGTGAACTGTTAACTAATCAGTACGAAGCACTGTACAAATAAAGTGCTGCCACTAAGACGTGCAGAGCTAACCCGAAGACCTGAACTGCCGAGTCCTGACCTACAGTAACACTGTTTGTTGAAGGTCTATATTACAAAATGAATGACATCTCAATATTATATAAACGAGATGAGGTTAACATGCCAAAGATAGCACAAGAAATTGTGCAAATTCTTGCACTGTTAAAGCAGTTATCAGTATTAAATTTTTCAACTGTGTTACTATGGGGCTTTACAGCTCCAGCTGCTTTCCTAATTAGAAAAAAGGTCATTTCATCCCTCATTATAGTCCAATGTCAGTGACCCTCTGGGGCTGTGAAATGTACCAGCCCTTTGTACTATTGCTGAATGCTGAACCTTGTTTTCAGCAAGTCATTTGGCTTGCATGGTTATGGCTGAATATTGACTTTCTGAAACCTGCATCATAAAATACAAATTTCATCATTTAATGCATGATACACACACATCTAACTAGCTCTTCTGCCAATGGTATCATTTAGAAAATTTATCCGTTTATCAGAATTTATCACAAATTATCAGTGCTGCTCTTTCAAGCTACCTATGTGCAACAGCACTTCAAGAAAAACAATTCGCTTGGCTGGGTTATTGCACTCACACTGGCCATCTTATGCTGTCAGTGCCTTGCAATTCAATCCCTAGTCACAGGAGGCACTGGTAGCTATTTTGAGTGCTTGAACACAGGTCCAGTATCCTGAATAGCATTAAGCTCACAATCTGCTCACAATATATTTAGATGCTTTTTTAAAAATAAAATAAAAGCATCAACAGAAAATAAAACACATTTGATGGATTCAGTTAAGTAAAGCAAGTTAGTTTTGAAAAAGAAAAATCGACATAATGGATAAAGGAATTTGACAAACTCAATGAGTATTTGTACGAAATCACCATGCACAGTAATTTTTAGGCTATACATTTTAACTTAGTTAACAGTGGGGTAATGATTTAGTGATTAGAGTTGGCATCCCAATTTTTTTTTAAAAATGGGTGAAATGGACTTTGTTTCGTTCATGGGACGTGGGCGTCGCTGGCAAGGCCAGCATTTATTGCCCATCCCTAATTGCCCTTAAGAAGGTGGTGGTGAGCCGCCTCCTTGAACCACTGCAGTCCGTGTGGTGAAGGTTCTCCCACAGTCCTGTTAGGTAGGGAGTTCCAGGATTTTGATCCAGCGACGATGAAGGAACGGCAATATATTTCCAAGTCGGGATGGTGTGTGACTTGGAGGGGAACGTGCAGTGCTGTTGTTCCCACATGCCTGCTGCTCTTGTCCTTCTAGGCGGTAGAGGTCGCGGGTTTGGGAGGTGCTGTCGAAGAAGCCTTGGCAAGTTACTGCAGTGCATCCTGTGGATGGTACACACTACAGCCACCGTGCGCCGATGCTGGAGGGAGTGAATGTTTAGGGTGGTGGATGGGGTGCCAATCAAGCGGGCTGCTTTGTCCTGGATAGTGTCGAGCTTCTTCAGTGTAGTTGGAGCTGCACTCAGTCAAGAGGAGGGTGTTCCATCACAGTCCTGACTTGTGCCTTGTAGATGGTGGAAAGGCATTGGGGAAGTCAGGAGGTGAGTCACTTGCCGCAGAATACCCAGCCTCTGACCTGCTCTTGTAGCCACAGTATTTATGTGGCTGGTCCAGTTAAGTTTCTGGTCAATGGTGACCCCCAGGATGTTGATGGTGGGGGATTCAGCAATGGTAATGCCGTTGAATGTCAAGGGGAGGTGGTTTGATTCTCTCGTTGGAGATAGTCATTGCCTGGCACAAATGTTACTTGCCACTTATCAGCCCAAGCCTGGATGTTGTCCAGGTCTTGCTGCATGCGGGCAAGGACTGCTTCATTATCTGAGGGGTTGTGAATGGAACTGAACACTATGCAATCATCAGTGAACATTCCCATTTCTGACCTTATGATGGAGGGAAGGTCATTGATGAAGCAGCTAAAGATGGTTGGGCCTCGGACACTGCCCTGAGGAACTCCTGCAGCAATGTCCTGGGGCTGAGATGACTCCAGCCACTGGAGAGTTTTCCCCCCGATTCCCATCGACTTCAATTTTACTAGGGCTCCTTGGTGCGACACGACGTCAAGGGCCGCCCCTCTCACCTCACCTCTGGAATTTTGTCCATGTTTGGACCAAGGCTGTAATGAGGTCTGGAACAGAGTGATCCTGGCGGAATCCAAACTGAACATCGGTGAGCAGGTTATTGGTGAATAAGTGCCACTTGATAGCACTGTCGACAACACCTGCCATCACTTTGCTGATGATTGAGAGTAGACTGATGGGGCGGTAATTGGCCGGATTGGACTAGTCCTGCTTTTTGTGAACAGTACATACCTGGGCAATTTTCCACATTGTCGGGTAGATGCCAGTGTTGTAGCTGTACTAGAACAGTTTGGCTAGAGGCATGGCTAGTTCTGGAGCACAAGTCTTCAGCACTACAGCCGGGATGTTGTTGGGGCCCATAGCCTTTGTTATATCCAGTGCATTCAGCCGTTTCTTGATGTTACTTGGAGTGAATCGAATTGGCTGAAGACTAGCTTCTGTGATGGTGGGGATACCAGGAAGAGGCCAAGGTAGATCATCCACTCGGCACTTCTGGTTTTAAGATTTTTAAAAGCACTTAAGCAACTTTGATGCTAACCTACGCAGAGGCATGATTCCCCAAGTGCTCTTTTCCATTTAAATAACGATTGTTTTTTGAGCTCAATGCTGGATAAGCCATTTAGTTGATCCTTTTGTTGGAGGAAGGGAAAGGGTTTTTCTTCACTTGTATTGTCATTTGCATTCCCCATTCCTGCTCAATCCTGCTTCACTGGCCTGAGCTGTCCCAAAGGCCCATCTGTACCCCTCCCCCCATCACTAACCTGACCCTTGGCTGTGATTAAGCACTTAAGTGGTTTGTGATTTTGCTACTGTAACAATTTAAAGCCATTTCTTGGGATATGGCTGGGACTGCAGCCTTTGTGTTGTTGAGCTGGGTTTCCCCAGCAATGTGTTATTTACAGTGCAAACAGCCCTTAAGCTGCTCTTTCTAACTGAGATAAGTAAGTAATGGGGGAATCCCTCTGTTGAAACATGAGGGAAATCGAATTCAGCCCATATGTCTAGGCTAGAATCAAATCCTGGCCCCAAAAACGAAAGGACAAGCATGAAGCTCCAGTGCAATAACCATTCCACTTAATCAGAATTCTAGTTTTCATCCTTGCCGTTCTAACAGTGAGTGTAAACTGAACTTTCAGGATACACGGGAAGCAATTGAAATCATCTTATTTTGCAATTAGCCTCCTAATCCCAGGAATAGGGAGGATGAAAAATTGGCTAGGACTCTTGATCACTCTCCTTGTATACGGATCTTCAGTGAGAACAATATTGGGCTTAGCTCTGTTGCATCCTATCATCAAATTACCAGGTAACACTCCTCCAGGGTCACGCATGGAGAATGGCCACTTCAGCAAGGTAATGGAGGTTTGATGGTATACGTGGAATGGTGCGCCATGTGAATCACTGCCTTTAGAAGGCGAGTAGTAAGGAGAAAGAACAGAGAACCCCACCCCCCCAATTTTTTGCTACCTAAAACACCTTTGTGCTTTGAAAAACTTGACTGCAAAGTTCAGAGGCTGTGTAAACCCATATTGGCAAAAGAAGTAAAGGCGACGTGAGGAAAAGCTTTTTTTACACAGCAAGTAGTTATGATCTGGAATGCGCTGCCTAAAAGGGTAGTGGATACAAATTCAATCGTGGCTTTCAAAAAGGAATTGGATAAATATTTGAAGAGAAGAAATTCGCATGGCTACGGGGGAATGGGACTAACTGGATTGCTCTTACAAAGAGCCTGCACATGGTCGATGGGCCGAATGGCCGCCTCTTGTGATGTAACGATTCTATGATTGAGTTTTGATAAACAGATTTTAATTTAATTGCTAGCCATTTTTCACCGCTTACTTTTTGTCAGTACGCCATGGGTATGTGTTAATCTCATTTTGATCTAATGTGAATGTATGCCACTAATGCTGTAATTGCTGGTGTGTGCCAGAGACTGGTGAAAGTGGATTCAACTGAACAGAGAGGAATGTCCTGATTATGAATTTTAAATGACCACAATAGCAGCAAGGGCATAACTAACTTACCTTTAGCAATCCAGTATTCATGAATAGGCAGAAATGGCTGATGTAATTTATTAATGCAACCACTAATGAATTGTTCAATAGTTGTAATCATGTAGACCTCATCAAAGTAGCTTGTGGGTTCATAATGTAAATATGGATTGGACAGCATGCTGAACAGGTTTGCTTCCTCATCTAAAGCATGCAGAAATTATGCAGTGTGTATTACATAATGAGTACTAACCCAATTCAAATTATTTGGGTACAGTAGCATAGTGGTTGTTACTGGACTAATAATCCAGAGTCATGAGTTCAAATCCCGCCACGGCAGCTGGCGACTTTAAATTCAATTAATTAAATAAAATTCTGAAATAAAAAAAAACTAGTATCAGTAACGGTGGTCATGAAACTACCAGATTGTCGTAAAAACCCATCTGGTTCACTAATGTCCTTTTAGGGAAGGAAACCTGCCATCCTTACCCGGTCTGGCCTATATGTGACTCCAGACCCACAGCAATGTGGTTGATTCTTAATTGCCCTCTGAAATGGCCTAACAAGCCACTCAGTTGTAAAATCTCGCTACAAAAAGTCTTAAGAATAAAACCGGACAGACCTCCAGCCAAACTGTTCCAGTACAGCTACAACATTAGCATCTACCCGACAATGTGGAAAATCGCCCAGGTATGTCCTGTCCACAAAAAGCAGGACAAATCCAATCTGGCCAATTACCGCCCCATCAGTCCGCTCGTGATCATCAGCAAAGTGATGGAAGGTGTCGTCGACAGTGCTATCAAGCGACACTTACCAATAAACTGCTCACCGATGCTCAGTTTGGGTTCCGCCAGGACCACTCGGCTCCAGACCTCATTACAGCCTTGGTCCAAACATGGACAAAAGAGCTGAATTCCAGTGGTGAGGTGAAAGTGACCGAGTGTGGCACCAAGGAGCCCTAGTAAAATTGAAGTCAATGGGAATCAGGGGGAAAACTCTCCAGTGGCTGGAGTCATACCGAGCACAAAGGAAGATGGTAGTGGTTGTTGGAGGCCAGTCATCTCAGCCCCAGGACATTGCTGCAGGAGTTCCTCAGGGCAGTGTCCTAGGCCCAACCATCTTCAGCTACTTCATCAATGACCTTCCCTCCATCATAAGGTCAGAAATGGGGATGTTCGCTGATGATGGCACTGTGTTCAGTTCCATTCACAACCCCTCAGATAATGAAGCAGTCCGAGCCCGCATGCAGCAAGACCTGGACAACATCCCGGCTTGGGCTGATAAGTGGCAAATAACATTCACGCCAGGCAAGTGCCAGGCAATGACCATCTCCAACAAGAGAAAATCTAACCACCTCCCCTTGACATTCAACGGCATTACCATCACCGAATCCTCCACCATCAACATCCTGGGGGTCACCATTGACCAGAAACTTAACTGGACCAGCCACATAAATACTGTGGCTACAAGAGCAGGTCAGAGGCTGGGTATTCTGCGGCGAGTGACTCACCTCCTGACTCCCCAAAGCCTTTCCACCATCTACAAGGCACAAGTCAGGACTGTGATGGAATACTGTCCACTTGCCTGGATGAGTGCAGCTCCAACAACACTCAAGAAGCTTGACACCATCCAGGACAAAGCAGCCCGCTTGATTGGTATGCCATCCACTACCCTAAACATTCATTCCCTCCACCACCGGCGCACAGTGGCTGCAGAGTGTACCATCCACAGGATGCACTGCAGCAACTCACCAAGGCTTCTTCGACAGCATCTCCCAAACCCGCAATCCCCATCACCTAGAAGGACAAGGGCAGCAAGCACATAGGAACAACACCACCTGCATGTTTCCCTCCAAGTCACACACCATCCCGACTTGGAAATATATCGCCGTTCCTTCATCGTTGCTGGGTCAAAATCCTGGAACTCCCTACCTAACAGCACTGTGGGAGAACCTTCACCACACGGACTGCAGCGGTTCAAGGAGGCAGCTCACCACCACCTTCTCAAGGGCAATTAGGGATGGGCAATAAATGCTGGCCTTGCCAACGACGCCCACATCCCATAAATGAATTTTAAAAATCTTAAACGTAGAAAAACATAGAAAATAGGAGGAGTAAGACATTTGGCCCGTCGCGCCTGCTCCACCATTCAATATGATCATGGCTGATCCTCTATTTCAATACCATATTCCTGCTCTCTCCCCATACCTCTTGATGCCTTGTATCTAGAAATCTATTTAGCTCCTCCTTAAATATATTTAGTGACTTGGCCTCCACAGCCTTCTGTGGTAGAGAATTCCACAAGTTCACCACCCTCAGTGAAGAAATTTCTCCTCATCTCAGTTCTAAATATCCTACCCCGTATCCTGAGACTGTGACCCCTTGTTCTGGACCCCCCCAGCCAGGGGGAACAACCTCCCTGCAACCAGTCTGTCTAGCCCTGTCAGAATTTTATATGTTTCAGTGAGATCCCCTCTCATTCTTCCAAACTCGAGTGAATACAGGCAGAGTCGACCCAATCATACGATAGTCCTGCCATCCCAGGAATCATCCTGGTGAACCTTTGCTGCACTCCCTCTATGGCAAGTATATCCTTTCTTAGGTAAGGAGACCAAAACTGCACACAATACTCCAGGTGTAGTCTCACCAAGGCCTGTATAACTGCAGTGAGACATCCTTGCTCCTGTACTCAAATCCTCTTGCAATGAAGGCCAACATACCATTTGCCTTCCTCACTGCTTGCTGCACCTGCATGTTTTGCTTTCAGTGACTGGTGTACAAGGACACCCAGGTCCCTTTGTACATCAACATTCCCCAATCTATCGCCAATTAAATAATACTCTGCCTTTCTGTTTTTCTTTCCGAAGTGGATAACTTCACATTTATCCACATTATTCTGCATCTGCCATGTATTTGCCCACTCACAAATTGTTTAAATCGCCTTGAAGCCTCTTTGCATCCTCCTCACATCTCACAATCCCACCTAGTTTTGTCTCATCAGCAAACTTGGAAATATTACGTTTGGTTCCCTCATCCAAATCGTTGATATATATTGTGAATAGCTGGGGCCCAAGCACTGATCCCTGCAGTCCCCCTTTAGTCACTGCCTGCCACCCCGAAAAAGACCCATTTATTCCTACTCTCTGTTTCCTGTCTGTTAACCAATTTTCAATCCATGCCAGTATATTACCACCAATCCCATGTGCTTTAATTTTGCACACTAACCTCTCATGTGGGACTTTATCAAAGGCTTTCTGAATATCCAAATAAACCACATCCACTGGTTCTCCCTTATCTATTCTACCAGTTACATCCTCAAAAAACTCCAGTAGGTTTGTCAATCACGATTTCCCTTTCATAAATCCATGTTGACTTTGTCTAATCCCATTGATATTTTCTAAGTGTCCTGTTATCACATCCTTTATAATAGACTCTAGCATTTTCCCTACTACTGATGTTAGGCTAACTGGTCTGTAGTTCCCCGTTTTCCCTCCCTTTTTGTTTTAAAATAGTGGGGTTACATTTGCCACCCTCCAATCTGCAGGAACTGTTCCATAATCTATAGAATTTTGGAAGATGACAACTAATGCATCCACTATTTCCATGGCTACCTCTTTTAGTACTATGGGATGCAGGTTATCAGGCCCTGGGGATTTATCGGCTTTCAGTCCCATTAATTTCTCCAGCACTTTTTTTTACTAATACTAATTTCCTTTAATTCCTCCTTCTCACTAGTCCCTTGGTTCCCTAGCATTTTTGGGAAGTTATTTGTGTCCTCTTTCGTGAAGACAGAACCAAAGTATTTGTTTAATTGTTCTGCCATTTCCTTGTTCCCCATTACAAATTCTCCCGTTTCTGACTGTAAGAGACCTACATTTGTCTTCACTAATCTTTTTTCTTTTTACATACTTGTCGAAGCTTTTACAATCCACTTTTATGTTCCTTGTCCTTTTAAAACCACTTAAAATCAGTTCCCAGTCACCACCGGGAGCACGGCTTTTTTTTCTAAGTGGAAGCCTGATTCCCTAAAGGAAATCCCCAAGCTAGCTGGGGTTCTCATTATTTCTCGAGACTGGGGCTCAGGTCAGATAACCAGCTGCTGAGGCAGTCCGGTGAGGCACCGAGTGATCAGCAGGGCATAGCTGGTGTCAGAGAAAGACAAAAAAGGGGGCAAAACCTTCCCCTTTACTCCAGGTGCCTTGTATCAGATGCATCAAAAACTGCCACAATCAGCACCTTAATCTTGCAATACAGTGTTACAATGGGCCATAATTTGCTGTAACAGGGCATCTAACAGTGTCTGCCGTTAGTTAGTTAGACATGCCCCTGCACATTTAGGTTTATATTTTAATTTTTTGCATGCAGTTTTTGATGCATCCGATACAAGGCACCTGGAGTAAGGGGGGGGGAAGGTTTTGCCCCTTTTCTTGTCTCTCTCTAACACCAGCTATGCCCCCGCTGATCACTCGGTGCCTCACCGGACTGCCTCAGCAGCTGGTTAGCTGACCTGAGCCCCAGTCCCAAGAAATAATGAGAACCCCAGCTAGCTTGGGGATTTCCTTTAGGGAATCAAGTTGCTGAAAGTGCAAGCTGATAACGTTGCAGCGAGGGACCAGAGCGAACATGGCATGCAGCCGTGTATCTCCTTAACCAAACAGATTGAAGGATTGAGAATTAACAGTGCAAGGACTGAGGAGGAAATGTAAATCAGAATTGGTGAATTAAATGTTAAAACAAGTACAGAAAGAGAAATAAAGAGAGGGAAAGAAAGATTGGATTAAGAGAGAAAAAACACAAAGGGCAAGTAAAAAAAAAATTTTACATTTTTAAAATCTCCAACAATTAAAACCTGAAGGAATGAGACTCCACACTTGTAATAGTTAATTCAGTACCAGGGAGGTTGATTGGCAATAATTAACAATTATCACATCGTTAAAAGGGTACTTACAATTGAAATGACAAGGTTTAACTTTGTGTCGAGTTTAGTTCGTATCTACCGCTCAAATACAGCAACTTCACGCCGTTCAATGCATTTCAATGGTGAGGCAGGCAGCGAAATGCAGTTTTCGCAAAGCTAACGGTGCAATTCGGACTGCGACTTTTGGATATTCCCGTTTAGCAACGCATCTGCCCCTCTCCTGAAGGGACTGTACCATTTGTGCATAAATAACAGCAAGCGCCATTAGCCTCACCGTTATTTTGACAGCAAAATCTGGCCCAATATCTAAATAGCCAATCCACAGGTACATAGCTTCACTGGATCAATAACCTCACCAAACACTAAAGCACTGCCCAAAGCAAGGTTCACAAATCAACAGAAGTTGTCCTTTTTTTAAAAAGTGAGGCTCCCTCTGAGGTACAAATCCCTGAACTGTCCTGATAATTTACTGGGTAAAGGCACGATCCCTGGTCTGTGCTTAGTCCAATATTTAGATGAGAAAAGGCACAAATCCCCAATCTGTGCTGAGTCTGCAATGGTTTAGTGATTAAATAGTTATGGCATATACCTGATCCTTTCCTGATGCAGGTTTCATTTGTTTGGAATCTTATTTTGGATTGCTCCAACAAAGAGCTGACACAGACACTATGGACCAAATGCCTCCTTCTATGCTGTAAACTTCTATGGTTCCAAGAGCCTTAAAACTTTCACAGGCTAATAAAGGCACAGATTGGGTAAATCTAAGTGAAGATCATCCATGCTGTGGAATGGAGCATCAGTCCAATTTGGGCAATGAGTGTCCCAGATGCAGAACAAGCCTCATTCAAATCTGCCTTTAGCAATGCAACGCAGCCCAACTAACCTCATACTGCACGAATATGAATTTCCACACCAGCCTTTGAGATTGACAATTCATACGACATATGGGCAGTTTTCAGACTACCCAAACTCATTCACATGGGACCTTTGCGCTCCACAGAAAGTGTAAACATTCATGCTTTTGGTTTGGCTGGATCCAAGTTCAGGCTCCACAGCCATGTGCTTATCCATTATGTTGTCCAATCCCAGAGTGCGATCATCATAACATCCTCATCACGGGTGGGCTCTAAACTGAATCTTAACTTGAGATAGATGGGTAAATGTGAGGACATTTTCTCCAACAAAAGATACCAGTAGTGTGACTGACTGTCCATCCTAATCTGTAAGGTACCACCGGAATATGGTTTATAAACTAAATCTCAAGTGCAATCTCTTGTGGAATCCCATCACATGATATTTGAATAAACTTTAGATTGTTATCTTGCACACTGTATCTAGTGAATCCAAAGACAGGAAAAATCAAATGACTCTTTATACACTTTGTAAAGTGTGCATGCTGTACTTTGTGCGCATGTTGTTGGGGGGGGTAGAGAAAGAAAGGGAATGCAATTATATTTTTGGAGACATTACCACCAAAGTGCTTGAAGGTGACTTTGTCTGAATACCAAAAAGGAACAGTGGAGCTTTGATTATTATATTAAATCCTTACACAGCTAAACAAAAACAAACACTGGCTAAGCACATCAAATGCCAAAAAACGATCTAAGCATCCGGGAATTAAAACACATGAAGACCAAGTGGAAACCTAGAAGATTTGATAGAACACCTCAAAAAGTGCAACTGAAGAATACAGATCATTTATGTATAATTGAAACAACCTTCCCTCAGTACAGATCTAAATATAATGCAGGACAGTTAAACAGACTATCAAAATCATGGTGCAGCACAGAGTACATCAGTTGTAGCTCTGCCATGGGGAATAGTTGTGGTAGAGACCATTATATCCTTTAAGAGAAGAATAGAAAAACATTTGACATGGAGGAAGATACAGGGATAGGGGGAGAAAGCTGGGCAGTGAAATTAGTTTTAGATTGTTCTAGCAAAGATACAATGACCCAAATGGCCTCCTCCAGTTCTATATATTTAATTAGATAAATAAATCTTATAACTAGAATGAATCAATTGGAGGTATTCAAATATAAATGAAAGAAAAAATAGCCAATACATTTTGAAAAGAACCAACGAGTGTGCAATGCATCAGAAACCCAACAGAAGGTTCAGTTCCACTAATGTATTGCAGTACCATTATACTAAACATTGAACCTGTTGAAGGGTTGAGAAGTTATAAATCCGGGCTCGAATAGTCTCTCTAATTTATAATACCTCCTTTCATTTAAATCATTGCATTTTACATTGCAAAATAATTTACAGTTTTTGTAATGCTAATGGTGAGCTATTTAAACAGAAAGTCCAGAAACAATTTCATGCTTTACTAGATTGCTGAAAGCATTCCACTGGATGACAATTCTTTTCAAAACTGATCAGTCCAATGACAATTATAACAACTACGCTAACGACACTTCTGTTGGTCATGCAATAAATTCAATTCCTGGAGTGGCTCAAATAAAAATAAATATCATAATCTGTGTGTAGGAATGCAGACAATAGCTACTATAGAAGCACACTCCACTGCAGACAGCACGTGTGTGCGGTGTCACAGTATTCTGACCCAAGGGCACCCTCATGTCGCTCTGCATTAAAATCAGATCAACAATTACTCTAGGTAAAATAAGCTTCAACTATCACTTTTGCAATCAGTAAAGGTGAAAGATCAATATTGAAAAAGTAATTGAACATATCCTCTAAATCTGGACTTTAGAATTTTAGGGTGGGGGGTTGGAGAACCTGGGTACCTACTTGACACTTCAAGATCAGGGAAATCGCAGACACTGGTAAATCTATCAACTCTTACTTGCTTCACTCCAAGATCTCATGACATGAAGGGTACGATGGCTGAAACATATGCTTCCTATATCTCTCAATTCAAAAGACAAGTCTCTGAAAAGTGAGCATCATTCAGAGACAGAACATCTTTGGTTACGGTACAGTGCATTTTTACCTCGGTCATGAAGAGCATCTCCGTCATCCACTAATCATGAGTTACAATTCCCATCACAAGTATCCTTCACATATCAAAGATTTCATACTGAGCTAATTGTCCTTGTACTATGACAGTGGTACCAAATTTACCCTGCAGCAGCAAACCAGCTATTACATAATCACCACATGTGCGGTCAGTCTTTGCAAACTAAATCAAAGTTTATTAAGTCACCACTTCAAATGTCCACAACAGTTCCTTCTCTTACTTTCCCACCTTTTTTTTTATTAATGTCCATTTCTAAACCACAGACTAAATGCGACAGCTAACGGCTTAAGGACAGCAGAACATGATTGTTTTTGTTCCCATTCTGCTGATTCTTAAACATATTTTATTCATCACTAAGCTCCCTCAAACCCTGGCAAGTCATGTTGTTAAGAGCAAGTACTGTATTATCCTTTAATCCATTCAACAGAGTTAAAAGGAGAAAGTAGACTCTGTCCTCCTCACTCAGGGTATCCAAATGTTGTCCTAATGGATACTTCGGCAGTGTTAATACTGGCACTTGCTTAGGTTAGGTTCCCAGTTTCCTTCTCCTGGTAGTAGACCCAGCTTTTCATGCCAAGCAGCAGTGTAAAAGCAACTTTAGTTGTTTACCATGGTGCCCTGCAGGCCACATACTATTTGTTGTGAATTTTGAGACATCTTGCTGTAAAGCCATCACTGCCAACTGACCACCCTTACCTAATTGTGTAATTAACACATAAAAGCACGTCTTAAGCCAAGTTCGATTTAATTAATTGTTGTAGTTGAAAGCCCCTAAAAAGCACCCATTTTCCCCCCTCCTCCCAGCTAAATCATAAACTGGTTGAATTCAACAGGGCTGCCAAATTCATTACACTGTTTCGCTGGGTTCACTTGTTTAAATTTGGCAGGACTGTTTTGAAAATGTTTGATCCGAAAGCTACTCCCTCTGAGAATAAACCTATACAGTCCTGGCAAAATCAAACCAGTGAAAATAGTGAGATTCTAACTGGAAACAGATTCGGGGTAGACGCAGTGCTGGAAGACCCAGAGCCACAACACTCCTGACACATGAGCCAGGGCTCACAGGCTACGCGTGCAATAGCTTGGAGACTCGTGTTCTGAACAATTCCATGACAATCAGTCCCACTTCTGAAGCCTAAAATAAAAAAGGTAAAGGTTAACATCCTAAAAACAATGAACAACTTTGTAAAAATCATTTTCCTTCCTGTGATACAGTAAATATCCTGTAAACAAGCCCACTTCCCAATCACTAACAAATCATTTCATTCTACAGACAGGAAGAGCTCAGAAATGAAAATGTTTACCTCCACGTTTTTAGTGGCGAACGGCTGGACTCCATATCCTGATTTGCAGCTGGCTTCAATGTATCACAGATCATTTCATCAGTCACACTGCTCACAGTGATCACATTTCCTGGTTAGAGAACATGCAGCAACAGCCACCTTTGCTTAACAGTTGAACAAATTATGTAATTAGGCGCTTCTTTTGAAACAGATAAAAAATGCAATTGTCCCTTTCCGTTTATCTACAACCAAAGGTATTGAAATGTTCTTTAATAAAAACGCACAACCCTCTCCCATGGCATTGCTCACGGTGAGTCAGAGGATATGCTGCTTTATAATGACAGGAGTGATTATACCATGTAATGCATAATGTATTATAATATAATACAACTCCTGTGGTTTTTCTCACAAATAGCAATTCTCTCTTCTTTTCCCACTCTTTGTCTTCCCATCTCTCGATGGCTGCCATACACTTTCTCATTGATGTCTATCTTTTGGTTTCTGGCTCCCTCTCTCTTTTATATTTTCCCAATGTCAGTGTGGCTCTCACACATATTCCTTTACAGAGGTACTCAATATTTACCTTTTTTTAAAAAAACGGTCCAGGGTATGCAAATTGAAAGTGGGGTCAGGGAGAGGCTGGTGGAGAAGTGCTGTAACAAGGCAGTTGAGAAGGACGGGGAGGATCAGAAAGTAAGGTATTAGGGTTCAAGTGTGAGGGGGGAGCTGGGGTACTGGGAACACAGTGGAACTGTAGACTGGGGCCTGGGAGGCCTTTGGGAGTTACTAGGCTCTGGCTACGCTCATGGGGGAAACCACATTGTGCTTCAGGCTCCTGATACAAGAGTAGGCCTCTCAGCAAATTCTTTTGCATGGTTTCAGCGCGCTGCCTGCGCCGAGCCCACACGGTTTCAGCTGTCTGAGTTTCTACTGTATATCTTGCTGCTCAGACCTGAAATGGTACATATTTCACATATTCATTTATTTCTGCTGACCCTGCCCCAAAAATAAGAAAAAAAATTAAATATATCCACATACAATCCTCATTTTCATTGAGGAGGTTGAATCTAAGCACTACTTTACTGGACTGGTAATCCAGAGAATGTGTGTTCATACGCCACCATGGCAGTTTGAGAATTCAGCTCAAGACAAATCTAGAAACAAAAAAAGCGGGTATCAACAAAAGTGACCATGATGCTGTCAGATTGTCATAAAAACCTAACTGGTTCACTAATGTCCTGTCAGCCTTACCTGGTGTGGCCTATATGTGACACGAATCCCACACCAATGTAGTCGACTCTTATCAGCCCCAGTAAGCCACTCAGTTGTATTAAACCACCACAAAGGATACACCTGCACCACATGTTCAAGAGAAAGGCCCACTACCACCTCTCAGGGCAATGAGGATGGGCAATAAATGCCGACCTTGCCAGCAACAGCCACATCCCAAGAATTAATAAACCAAAGATAAATCCAAGTCAAAGTGAAGTAAAATGATAAAATGATAGTGCTATTTCTATCTGCAGGATAACAATCACTGTAATGTTCAAATTGTCCATTTTAAAATTGTACACATCTTCTTTCCAATCAAGAAAATCCAGAGACACCTAGGTCTGATACCTGTGCATTCACTCAGTAATAGATAATGACGAGTGTACAATAGGACAACACCACCTACATTTGATATTGAGGTATGCACAATGTTGTCATTCAGCCGCAGTAAATCTAATTCTGAACACCTATACAATGGCAGCCACATTAAAAACACAAATGCTGTAGTTGTACCGCCCAACTGCACACAGCTCCTCTCTCCCTTTTTTTTTTAAGATGTGGAGATGCCGGTGATGGACTGGGGTTGACAATTGTAAACAATTTTACAACACCAAGTTATAGTCCAGCAATTTTATTTTAAATTCACAAGCTTTCGGAGGCTACCTCCTTCGTCAGGTGAACGATGTGAAAATGATTTTTTTTTAATGCTAGGAAAGCATGGGCTGGAGTGTTTATTTAGTTCTGTGAGAAAAGCAGACTCTGCAGTAAGTTTATAAAATGCCCAGGAATTTCAGTGGCATCAAACTGCATGGGAGTTAGTCCACACACAGTGCCAAGCCCAAATGTTGAGAGACAGTTTTCTGAAGGTGTCAGCCATGGCTCAGGGGTAACTGCTGAGTCAGAAGGTAGTGGGTTCAAGTTCCACTTGAGACTTGAGCACATAATCCAGGCTGACACCCAGTGTAGTACTGAGGGAGGTGCCGTCTTTTGGATGAGACGTCTGCCTTCTCAGATGGACGCAAAAGATCCCATGCCTCTATTCCAAGAAGAGGAGAGTTCTCCCCGGTGTCCTGGCCAATAGTCATCCCTCAACCAACATAACTAAAACAAATTATCTGGTCGCTATCACATTGCAGTTTGTGGGACCTTGCTGTGTGAAAATTGGCTGCCGGGTTTCCCTACTTTGGGACATCCTGGAGGTTGTGAAAGGCACTATATAAATGCAAATTATTTCTTTCTATATCATCTTGGCTTAGTGCTTTCCAGAGATAGCCCAGGACTGGATTCTGGAGTGGATGCTCACCTGAAACCACATAGCATTAATATTAAAATGGCAGTGTACCTTCAGCCCAAGACAGCATCATAATTCCATGCTATGCTAAAATCAGAAATTCCTACTAGTCAAGCCACCCTCAATTCTTAATTAGAATTCAAACTGCATATATATTTGCTTTTCATTGTCAATAATCCAAAACAATGCTCGACAGAAAAGTCCTCTATATTCCTCACTATATTTCGCCAAGAAGTCTCTCCAACTGCTAATGGATTGTAAAGAGTCACCCCTCCCCAAGATCAGTGACTACAGTAAGGTACAAGAATGAGCAGAAACTATTTACTCAAACCTTCCTTTATGTTGATCCATCAGGCCTGTCATATAGCTGAAAAATTTCTTTTCAGCTGTCACTTTCAATACAATAGGTGGAAAGATAGAAGGCGTACACAACGCTACTCCCAAAAACTTGATTAAATTCATGTTCTGATTTTGCAAGGTCACATAACATTCAAGCAGGAACAAGAGCTTCCAACATCCTGAATCCATCTACACAGGAGACATCACTCTTCAGCCCTTGCGAACTAAGCATCCCTTTGCTATTTAGCGTAGGTTTTCAAACTGGGTAGCCAGATTCCAGAGCCCATGAGGGGATCCTGGGCTTTCCTGGTTTTGATTGTACAACAAGTTACAATTTATGTTGCGTGCAGTTTATAGCTGTAATGAATTTAGAAATTATTGAAGAGGCATGCGAGTTCTGAAGACGAGATTTATTTTGTAGGAAAATCTGGGGGCATTCACCCAAAGTTAGATTTTTGACATTAGTGCACTTTCCAGTGTTTTAGAGCCATCTGTAAGCCAAAAACAATATCTCCAAGAAGGGTTATAAATATTTTAAACTATGAAAATAAAAGTGGTTGTAAGGACCTAAATATATAATAGAAAATGGCAATGGAGATGGAAGAGACATTTCAGAAATTCGCTTCACAAGTCCATCTAGTGGCCATGGTCTGCAACTACATAGTGGCGGTTAAAAAAGGTTAAGATCGCAATTCACAATGGCATAGAAGCATGATTAAAAATTGTCACACAGGAAATAATGTTCGTGGACAAGTGCACACCCTATGCAAGGATGACACCTTCCAATAAAATTGGAGAGGAAAGTCATACGAATGCATTAAGCTATTATTGGCAATGTCTAAAAGAAAGACTTGCATTTATATAGTGCCTTTCACGACCTCAGAACGTCTCAAATTACTTTACAGCCAATTAAGTACTTTTGAAGTGGTCACTGTTGTAATGTAGGAAACGCAGCAGCCAATTTGTGCACAGCAAGCTCCCATAAACAGCAATGAGATAATGACCAAATAATCTTTTTTTTAAAAAAAAAGTGATTTTGATTAAGGGATAAATATTGGCCAGGACAGCAGGGAGAACTCCCCAGCTCTTCTTTGAAATAGTTCATGGGATCTTTTACATCCACCTGAGAGATTTAATATCTCATCCAAAGACAGCACCTCTGGCAGTACAGCACTCCCTCTGTACTGCAACGGATGTGTCAGCCTGGATTGCTCAAGTCCGTATTGCTCTTTGGAATCTGTCAAAAAGGCTTATTTTCTGTGCTGGAAATAAAAATGAAGTGCACAAAAATGTGGTTTTCAGGAACAGGCAAAAGGAGCTGAATTGTGTGCTCTCAGCCGACAGACTCCCTACAGTCTGGAGTTTGCAATCTATTATGCTTTTAATAATTATCACTTCTCACTCTTCCCTGTGTATATCGACGACACTAAAACGCATGGTGTAAAAAATGGAACCTCCACCATGCACACAAAGAAACAGGAAACAACTTTCAAAGTTACAGAACATAACCAGGCACTGCACTCATTAAAAAATGCTGCTGTCCACATCACAAATGTATGTTCTGTAGTACAATCCTAAATATGAAAAATCTCATTACCACTCCAACCCCATTCCCCAGCTTATTTCACAAGTGTAGTGATAGGATTACTCAAATAAAACCAGTTACATTCACATCAGGAAACATTCGCCTCATCTTGAAAAAAATGGCTGCACTAGTTTTGAAGGAAATAAACATTCAATACGGTAACCGCAAAGCATGCTGCAGAAAATACCTGTGTGAAAAGTGAACAGTTTTAAAAAATTGCATTTTACAAGCTTTAGCAACAGTGTGAGAAAGTAATGTCTGACTGACTAGTTCCGAAAAGCTACAGTCCTGCCCTCTGATTTCTTCCGAGAACTTCCAATCTGACTTCCAACTAATCCAAGTGGTTCATACTGACAACCACCAATCCCGGTGAAAAGGGCTGTTTTTTTAAAATGAAACGCTAACAAGCTGATACATGGGTTGAAATCCTGACTGTCATCTTATAAAGCCAACTGCTGGCATATACGCAAATGTCTATCCCAAATATTGATCATTCTGTGTTAAGAACGTCCAAAAATCAGTCCCAAATTTGCCCCCCACCCCCAGTCCTACAGTTATGGTTTAATACTAAGTTCTGGATTCACACTTTTCATATCTTTTATGTCTTGCATATCTCTCACGTTCCCACTCAGTTCCTTCAAATCAAAACTTAAGAACTGCACTAGCAGTCGGCCAGTTTGATACAAGTTTTTCTTGACAGTTGTACATCATCGACCTTTTGATTTCATCTTTACTACCCTTGAGGCAGCATCTAAATCCACTTGTCTAAAGACATTCATCTCTTACACCATGCACAACTTACTTAAAAATCATCCCCTTGAAGAACTGTAGTTGTTATTTGAGACACGAATGTTAAATTAATTAGAAGCATGCAGAAAACACAGAGCCCTGGGAAAAAAAATACCAGAAATATGTTACATTACAACTGCATCAGTGGAAGGTGGATGGGGCTGAGGACAGCACTTGGTTTTGAAAAAAAATGGGTCAATCCCAATGCACTCCGCACACCTCCTAATAGCCAGTTATAGGGCAATATTTGCAGAAGTCTGGAAGCAATTCTGTTTCCACCTTCTCAACTCAGAAATGGTTTGTGTGATTTAAAGCTTGGGGTGGGGGGGGGGGAAAGAGGGAAGAGAGATACAAAAAAAATTAGGGTTCAAATTTTCTAAGCTGCAAAAGCCTTTAAAGTGCAACATATTAAATGCATCAAGAACATAGTCAGGGGTATTCAAATGATACAAAACACTACAGATTAAATCCATTATTGAAGTCTTTTTTTTGCGCAGTGGCAGTTTTAAACCTTTTCATAGAATTACATTGGCTCATCGTCAACCACATTCTCAGTGCAAAAAACATATGAATGACAGTATTGTTCTTATCCAGTTTTTTTTCCTCTGACTTCATTTTTTCTTATAATTGACCCATTCAAGTTGAACAGTAAAGCTTTAAAGAGCCATCATGAACATAGCTTCTTTTTACAGGACACGAATTTAACCTTTATGTACGGTCAGAGAAGAGAATACAGTACTTGAAGTTTGCGAGTTTCTCTCATGACATTAAGTCTATCTCATTCTCTTACATCCAACATTAACTTTACATCCTTTGGAACCGCCGTACGAAGACAATTGCACCCCAATCAAATGTAAAGTTGACCTGACCAAAATTTTTGATAATTTATTCAGGAAACTGAAACCAAAATATGAACGAACAAATGAACTAGTCATTGCATAGTTCACTGGCATTCTGGTTGGTGTGCAGGCATGGGTGCACACACACACTTAGACGGAGTTTCCCTACATCGCAACAGTGACTACTTTTAAAAATAGTTTATTGGCTATGAAGCGCTTTGGGACGTTCCGAGATCATGAAAGGCACTATAGAAATGCAAGTTCTTTATTTCATTGTTGTACAAAAAACTGGCATTACCTTTCTACTGAAAACAAATGTTATCAAAAACTCATCCAAAAGTAGTAACTGTTACTTAAAAGGATCAATGTAAGGAATCTTACAACACCAGGTTATAGTCCAACAAATTTATTTTAAAATCACAAGCTTTCGGAGATTATCCCCTTCGTCAGATGAATGAGTGAAAAGGTTCTCAAATCGCATATCTTATACTATGCTGGGACAGCATCACACCAATCAAAAGGTGTCGTTGTTATTCAAACAGGCCAGTCACAGAGAACAGCACGTCCCAGTACACTGGATATACATTGTGTCAATTACACAGGCAGGCAGAAAGAAACCCAAAATGGCAGAGAGAGAGAGAGAGAGAGAGAGAGAGAGAGAGAGAGAGAATATTAAAAAACATAATTTTTTTCCCCCTTTTTGCTGGTGGGGTTACGTGTAGCGTGACATGAACCCAAAATCCCGGTTGAGGCCGTCCTCATGGGTGCGGAACTTGGCTATCAACTTCTGCTCGACGATTTTGCGTTGTCGTGTGTCTCGAAGGCCGCCTTGGAGAACGCTTACCCGAAGATAACAACGACACCTTTTGATTGGTGTGATGCTGTCCCAGCCTAGTATAAGATATGCAATTTGAGAACCTTTTCACTCATTCATCTGACGAAGGGGATAATCTCCGAAAGCTTGTGATTTTAAAATAAATTTGTTGGACTATAACCTGGTGTTGTAAGATTCCTTACATTTGTCCACCCCAGTCCATCACCGGCATCTCCACATCATTAAAAGGATCAGTTAGGAGTTAATTTAAAAAAATAAATTGTAATTTGTCTAATTATGACTACTGGTGAGTGAACTGTACAAGCAACTTTTGAAGACCCCTCAGTCCATTCATAAGATCTTGGTAGCTTCGCTACTCCTTCAGTAGTTCCTTTGTGCTCATAGCTCTCATAACTAGACAATTTCAGTATTTTTTCAATTTAACTCCTCTCGAAGACTTTTGAAATCAAACAGTAAAATCATATAAAGACAATTCAAGTGACCCATTTTCAAATCACAGAATTTTTGAATGCCACTTATATGCCCTTTCATAATTTTGTCTTTTCATCATTTTTCATGGAAAAGATCTAACATATTGCAGCTAATTCTTTGTTCAACACTCACTGACTGTGCCATCCTGGCAGATATCATGGCAGAATTTTATGGGTTCTATGTTAATGTAACAGTTCAGAATGCATTTACAGTACAACTGTAGCATCAGAGTGAAGCAGTTTCACTTTGATGCCACACTGTTATAGTGCAAAATACACCCCAAATCCAGAATCACAGCCTGACCCAACACCAGAGTGCAGCAAGACACCCAGAAGGTGGGGTAACTCTGCATTTACATTAAACAAATTTATTGTTGGTGCAAAGCAAAAATCGCTTCACACCAACACTACAGTTATTATACAAATGTATCCATGGTCACTTTCCTCCATCTGCTATTGTGCAGAAGTGGACACAAATAACTCACAATCAACTTAAACTTAGCTTAAATGTCACCTTGTCAATGACAATATTGCCTGATGAATTTCAGAAAGAATGAATTTGCATTTATATAGCATTGAATTGTATCCTCAACATGTCCCAAAGTGCTTTGCAACAAATGGATTATTTTTGAAGTACAGTCACTGTTGTTATGGCAAACATGGCAGCCAATTTGCTCACAGCAAGATCTTACAAACAGTGAATGAATGAATGAATAAATGATTAGATAAACTATTTTTGGTAGAGTTGGTTGAGAGAAGTATATCGGCCAGGACATAAAGATTGATTATTGAACCACATCCCTTGGAAAATAAGGTGGATAACTAAGGAACAGGAGATGGATTTTCATCTAGAAAAATACAAGACAGCATTTTGGAACAAGAAACATGAAACATATTAACGCGATGAATGGCTGGCCATTAGCAAAGATGGAAAAGGACTTGGGGTGACAAATGAGACTGCTCATTTACTGCAATATAACTTTAGGCTATTGGACTAATTTGAAATAACTTGTTCTAACCTTACATGAATTACTGGAAAGGCCACCTTTTTAATACAGTGTACAGTTTTAAGGCACCCAGTCTTCAAAGAACACTAATGTATTGGAGACGATTCATAGAAGAGCAACAACAACCACTCTGGCTCCAAATTATGAAAAAACACTCAGAATGGATCTATTTTCGTTAGAATAGAGACTGACAGACCACATAACCCTGTTTTATTTACATTGCTAAGAGGAAAGGAAAATATGATTACAAGCAGATTAAGAGCACAGAACTAAAACACATAACATTAACAAACCTCAAGCAAAAATCAAAAGGATAAGGAATCAGGTTTCCCCACACAGAATCATGGATGCTTGCTGGACTCCCAGCAAAAGGAGTCAATGTTCAGTTGATTAACACTTTCATAAAACAGCTGGCTGGGCTCCAATAACTCAGTGAGTTTAACCAGTGAGTAGCATCATATGGACCAGGACGACTCCAGTCTGTGCAACAATTGGCTTTAATAGCAATGGGTTACGGACAACAAAATCAGCCAGCACTTCTGCTTCTGATATCTATGCGGCATCCCCTGCTGGAAATGCATTTGAGGAGACATCGGGCGAGGAAAGGATGTGTTTCTGCTGAAATGTTAAAACTCAGTTATATGCAATACCGACTTGGGCGAAGTACCAAAGGGCAACTACAGCACTTGGAACCAACCTCCCTAAAAGGAGGGGAAGGGAGAACATGGCAAGGGAGAACATTTAAAAAAAGAGCTGAATGAACATTTGTTTAGGAACTAATTTGGAGTTTTAAGGGTAATCAAATTCTATGCAGGATATCAGATTCCTGAGCTCAGACTGTTAAAGAAAAGCATGCTATTAATGTAATTTTGCTGTTACTAGGAACCAAGACTTTTAATAAATTTAGGTTAATGAGACAACCAGTTGCAGCTGAAAGAAAGGACCATGTAGAGTTCTCATTATATATATTTAAATGTTAATGGAAATAAACACCTATCTCATTCACTGCAGTGGTTAAAATTGAATTTTTAACAAGGGAGTACTCAGTTCTGCACCTCCAATCAACTATGCGCTTTTACCCTGGGTTTTGTATTCAGCTTGCATCTTGAACTGAATAAGCCAGCCAGCAAAATCAAAGACAAAACACCAAGCCAAAAAAAACCTCAGAAGGAGTTATATTATATTATACTATATTACAGAACTGCTTCAAGAAAAATATTCTAGAATACTTTTGGGTATGGTAGCCTACTGGTTACAGTACTAGACTAGCAATCCATGCAAATTGCAAAAGTGAATTCAATAAATCTGGTAACTTAAAGGGTATGAATGCTGCCAGAATTTTTTTTTAAGATAATAAACTTTAAGGTCTTTCAGGGAAGGGAACCTGCCACCCCTACCTACCCTGACCTACATGTGACTGTAGTCTCACATCATATGGTTGACTCTAGCAATAAATGGTGTCTTACTGCTGTCACCCAAATAAGAAAAAAAAACCTTGGACTCCTGGTGCAGATTGCTGGGCAGACTCCATAATATGAAAGCAACAAATAATTGCAACACACATTTGCACGATCTGATTTACAACTATTTCTGGTGGCCAGACCGCCTGCTACAGAGAGGTGTAAAACCCTAGAGATTCTACTTTAAAGAAAATGTTTTAAATCCATTATTGGAAAGTAGGAGGATATAAACCCTAGACCATTGTGATTCACAGGGCTTCAACCTATATTTGCTAGTAAAGGATTTTTTTCCTTCTATCGCCTTCGAGTCTCCCCTGGTGCCAGCTACGAAGTCAGATGAAGCACGGTTTTATAACAACGGGAATGTTTTTACGCGTAATCTATGTACTATTCTGCTGCTAAAGTGCAATTCTGCTTAAACCAGCTTGTCCCTTTATGGCCATGAACTAATTAATGATTACGGCAACAAACTAATTGCTGTAATTAAACAAACTGTTTGGAAAGGGAAGTTCGCAGTCTGGAATGTGCTTGTAAATTTCCAGCTCCAAGTTGGGAGAAAAATGTTTTTCTTTGGTTACTTTGAAGTGTGACAGACATTTTGAGAGTATAAATTTTAGACCACTTCCCCTGATAACAGATGAACCATTGCCGGGGAATAAAGTTGTTTTAAAAAATTCATCATTAACAGTTCATCTGATGTTACTGAGAAAACAAGATTTAAAAGATTTTAAAAGATTTTTTAAAAATTAAATACCATAGTGGAAAACAGGGGATTTGAACTCTGGATTATTCCCCATTATTGGATTTTTTAAAAATATACTTTTTTTTATTACATACAATATATGAGGAATATTTCCATTTATAGCACGGGGTCAGCGATAAAAGGAGTGAGAGGGGAGAGCGTGCGCAGAGCGTGGGATCAGCAAGAGGGGAGACCAAGAGCGGAGCACGGAATCAGCGATAAAAGGAGCGAGGAGAGGGAGAGCGCGCGTGGGATCAGCAATAAAAGGAGAAGCGAGAGGGGAGACCGAGAGGGGAGTGCGGGATCAGCGATAAAAGGAGGAGCGAGAGGGGAGCACGAGATCATTGATAAAAGGAGTGAGAGGGGAGCATGGGCTCAGCGATAAAAGGAGCATCGAGGGAGACAGAGTGCAGCGCGGGATCAGCAATAAAAGGAGGAACGAGTGAGGGGAGCACACGCAGAGTGCAGGATTAGCGATAAAAGGAGGAGCGAGAGGAGAGGGCGGAGCATGGCATCGGCGATAAGAGGAGCGGGAGAGGAGAGAGCGCAAGATCTGCGAGTGCAGATCAGCGATAAAAGGAGGAGCGAGAGGAGACCGAGCGGGGAAGAGAGGTGAAAAAACACCCAAAGTGACGTCAGCACAAGGGAAAGAGCTGATTGGTGAGTAGCTGGTGAATGTTTCTTTTTAAGTCTAAGTTTATTTTTGTTAAGTTTAGTTAATATAATAAATATAGAGGCATGGTGGGAACCTCATACCCGTCGAATGCACATCTTGTGCCATGTGGGAACTCCAGGATGCTTCCAGTGTCCTGGACAACCACAAGTGCAGGAAGTGTCATCAGTTGGAGGAGATCAAGCTCCAGATTTCAGAGCTTGACCAGCAGCTGGCGTCACTGCAGTGCATCCGCAAGGCTGAGAGCTATGTGGATAGCATGTTTCAGGAGGTGGTCACCCCACAGCTTAAGTGCAGGCAGCGGGGGACTGGATGACCACCAGACAGACAAGGAGGACCAGGCAGGTAGTGCAGGAATCCAACGAGGGCATCTCACGCTCTCTAACCAGTATTCAGTTCTGAATACTGGTGAGGGAGAGGGTTCCTCTGGGGAGTGCAGCCAGAGCAAAGACCACAGTACCATGCATGGCTCAGCTGTACAGGGGTGGGGAGAAAGGTCAGGAGAGCAATAGTGATAGGGGATTCCATAGTTAGGGGAGCAGACAGGCATTGTGTTTCTGCAGCCACAGACATGATTCCAGAATGGTACATTGCCTCCCTGGTGCCAGGGTCAAGGATGTCACTGAGCGGCTGCAGGACATTCTGAAGGGGGAGCGTAAGCAGCCAGAGGTCGTAGTCCATATCGGTACCAACATCATAGGTAGAAAGAGGTCCTGCAGGCAGATTTTAAAGAGTTAGGAAAGAGATTAACAAGCAGGATCGCAAAGATAGTAATCTCCAAATTACTCCCGGTGCCACGCACTAGCTAGTATAGAAATAGGAGGATAGAGCAGATGAATGCACGGCTGGAGAGATGGTGCAGGACGGAGGGCTTTAGATTCCTGCGGCATTGGGACCAGTTCTGGGGGAGGTGGGACCAATGTCCTCGCGGGGAGGTTCGCTAGTGTTGTGGGGGGAGGGTTTAAACTAATTTGGCAGAGGGATGGGCATCAGGATGTAACACGAACGGAGAAACAAGGTGCACAAAGGATTGCAAGAGAAAGATAGCACTAGAATAAGAAATAGTATGGTATTAGGTGGGATCAGACTAAGAGAGAGAGTACAAGAAAGTCTAAGATGTGTTTTCACACATGCACTGTAAACCAATGAAGCACTGTAAACAAGGTTGGTGAGCTGCAGGCACAAACAGCCGCATGGGAATACGATGTCTTGGCGATAACAGGGACCTGGCTCAAAAAAGGGCAGGATTGGGTACTAAATATTCCTGGATACAAGGTGTTCAGGAAAGATATGGGGGGGTATTGATTAAGGAGAATATTGCAATGCTGGAGAGAGAGGGAATGTCCTGGAGGAGTCAAGGACAGAATCTATTTGGTTAGAGTTAAGAAACAAAAAAAAGGTGTCATTACATTATTGGCCGATCCTCTATCTCAATATCATATTCCCGCTCTCTCCCCATATCCCTTGATGCCTTTTGTGTCTAGAAATCTAGCTAGCTCCTTCTTAAATATATTCAGTGACTTGGCCGCCACAGCCTTCTGTGGTAGAGAATTCCACAGGTTCACCACCCTCAGTGAAGAAATTTCTCCTCATCTCAATCCTAAATGTCCTACCCCGTATCCTGAGACTGTGACCCCTCGTTCTAGACACTCCCCCCAGCCAGGGGAAACATCCTCCCTGCATCCAGTCTGTCCAGCCCTGTCACAATTTTGTACATTCTGACAGGGCTAGACAGACTGGATGCAGGGAGGATAGTTGAGACAGGTAGGTGAGATACTCGATGGGCTAAAAATTGATAAAGAGGAGGTGCTAGAAAGGCTAGCTGTACTTAAAGTAGATGAGTCACCCGGTCTGAATGGGATGCATCCTAGATTGCTGAGGGAAGTAAGGGTGGAAATTCTCAGATACGGGGGTGATACCAGAAGACTGGAGAATTGCAAATGTTACACGCTTTTTTGAACAAGGGTGTAAGGATAAACCCAGCAACTACAGTTTAACCTCGGTGGTGGGGAATCTTTTAAAAACGATAATCTGGGACAAAATTAGCAGTCACTTGGACAAGTGTGGATTGATTACGGAAAGCCAGCACGAATTTGTTAAAGGCAAATTGTGTTTAACTAACTTGATAAGAGATTTTTGATGAGGTAACAGAGGGTAGATGAGGGCAATGTCGTGTATATGGACTTTCAAAAGATGTTTGATAAAGTGCCGCATAATAGGCTTGTCATCAAGATTGAAGCCCATGAAATAAAAGAGCAATAGCAGCATGGATACAGAATTGGCTAAACAACAGGAAACAGAAAGTAGTGGTTTTTTGGAATGGAGGGAGGTGTACAGTGGTGTTCCCCAGGGGTCGCTACTAGGACCACTGCTTTTCGTGATATATATTAATGACTTGGACTTGGGTGTACAAGGCACAATTTCAAAATTTGCAGATGACACAAAACTTGGAAGTGTAGTGTAGTGAAGGAGGATAGCGATAGACTTCACGAGGATATAAACAGGCTGGTGGAATGGACGGACAAATGGGCAGAAAAATGCAAGGTGATACATTTCGGTAGGAAGAATGAGGAGCGAATATAAACTAAAGGACACAATTCTAAAAGGGGTACAGGAACAGAGAGATCTGGGGGGTATATGTACACAAATCGCTGAAGGTGGCAGCGCAGGTTGAGGAAGTGGTTAAAAAAAGCATACGGGATCCTAGGCTTTATAAATAGAGGCAGAGAGTACAAAAGCAAGGCAGTCATGATGTACCTTTATAAAACACTGGTTCTGCCACAACTGGAGTATTGTGTCCAGTTCTGGGCACTGAACTTTAGGAAAGATGTGAAGGCCTTAGAGAGGGTGCAGAAAAGATTTACTGGAATGATTCCAGGGATGAGGGATTTTAGTTACATGGATAGATTGGAGAGACTGGGGTTGTTCTCTCAACCTTGTCTGTTCCAAGGAGGAGATTTGATAGAGGTATTCAAAATCATGAAGGATATAGACAGTAGGTAGAGAGAAACTGTTCCCATTGGCGAAACGGTCAAGAACCAGAGGGCATAGATTTAAGGTGATTGGCAAAAGAATGAAAAGGTGATGAGGAAAACATTTTTTTTTGTTTTTACACACAGCAAGTGGTTAGGATCTGGAATGCACTGCCCAAGGGGGTGGTTGAGGCAGATTCATGGCTTTCAAAAGGGAACTGGATAAGTACTTGAACGGAAAAAATTTGCACAGTACAGGGATAGGGCTGGGGAGTGGGACTAGCTGGATTGCTCTTGCATAGAGCTGGCACATACTCAATGGGCCGAATGCCCACCTTCCATGCTGTAACCTTTCTATGATTCTATTTAAGGACAAGATCATGTAGAGGTAGCATACATGGGATCCAGGAATTCAGCAGCAAACCAAGGACTGGAGATCCAGGAATTCAGCAACACACCAAATGACTGGAGATCCAGGAATTCAGCAACACACCAAAGGACTGGAGATCCAGGAATTCAGCAACACACCAAAGGACTGGAGATCCAGGAATTCAGCAACACACCAAAGGACTGGAGATCCAGGAATTCAGCAACACACCAAAGGACTGGAGATCCAGGAATTCAGCAACACACCAAAGGACTGGAGATCCAGGAATTCAGCAACACACCAAAGGACTGGAGATCCAGGAATTCAGCAACACACCAAAGGACTGGAGATCCAGGAATTCAGCAACACACCAAAGGACTGGAGATCCAGGAATTCAGCAACACACCAAAGGACTGGAGATCCAGGAATTCAGCAACACACCAAGGACTCCAATCTTTTGCGGGCAAGAACATTCTGGGGAATTGCTGGAAACTTTACCATTACATTACTGTGCTTTTATCTAACTAAGGAGAGGGGACCAGGAACGCTCCTTCAATTTCTCGCTGGCTAACCCTCTTCTCCTCCCAGATTCAATTGGATTGTTCCATGCTTTGCAACAGAAAGGAAAATTGCACGGCAGGAAACACAAACCACTACTTTCTCCCCAATTACGATCCATTCATCCGCCCATTCCATGTCAAGCAGTACTTGCTGGGATCTGTATTAAGAGGGGCAAACTATCTTCAACATTGGTACCCAATGCACAAGGGTAAAAACAGGGCATTAATCCCTGACCAATTCTTTCAAATTATTCAGCAACATAAATTTTCTTCAAACTAAAAGCTCATATTCTAACATCACATTTGTAGCATCTATAAAGCATTGATAATTTCACTTGAGGGATAATCTATTAGTTACAACACCAATTCTCAAATTACATTTAGGATAAATTAAATATAAAAAACAGAAGCAATTAAAAGATGTGTGAAAGTGTACTGAAAGTGCAAATATATCAAAGGATTAACTCAACGATCAAGCATATTCGTACATTAATGTATTCATGGAATATTTATAAGGTAAAGCTCAAAGTAATGACTCTCAAAGGTTTAGAAAAATCTGGTCAGTGAATTTGCATACTAAGCCACTGTTTTAAACAGAGACCAGAGAACACAAAAACAGGCTAAATTACATTAAAAATTCTTGAGAATTTTGAAATGCTGTGTTAATATTTCACAAAGCTATATAATAAATATTTTAATTTCAAGAAACATTTCGTTTGAGGCTTTTGACAATTTGGGTTGAGAGATTAATGAGAAGACTATTTAATGAGGTAAATTAGAATCTGGAGATAGATTATTAAATGCAAATTGCATATATTTAAAAACAGGACATGGTGCTAAATGTGCTTTAAAGCATATGTAGTATCTTTCTTAGAACAGATTTCAAATGTCCATTATGACTTCACACCTTTGGTATTTTGTCACAGAAATGAAGTACAATTAATTAGATTGTACACTACTGAAGTAACAGTATCCCATAGTTAACAAAAGTCCCACATACAGGTACAGGATACAAATTCTATATTATATTAGCTGATCTCCCATGGCATTGCTCAGACTAAAATGAAATGAGTTAGTCTCCCTTTCTGCAACTGTCACACTGCTGGTCTCCCACTCGCTGTTTCTGTTTGTCTTTTTATCTCTGGCTCTCACATACTGTCTTGTCATCTCTGTACTGTTTTCTCTTTTTGCTAGTCTTTCCTTCCCCCAACATCACAACTTGCATTTATATAGCACTTTAACAAAGAAAAACACCCCAGGGTGCTTCACTGAGGGATAATCAGACACAATTGGATGCCACGCCAAAGAAGGAGAACAGAATGGTTGACCAAAAACTTGGTTTGAAGGAGGAAAAGGATGGAGGGAATTGCAGAGCTTGGGGTCTTGACAGCTAAAGACACAGCCCCCAATGGTGAGGTGATGGGGGTAGCGCTAAAAGGTCAGTCAGAGGAACAGAGAATTCATGACCGGGGAGGTGGGGGGGGGGGGGGGGGGGGTGGGGAAAGAGGGAGGGAGGAGGGAAAGAGGGCAGGGGCAGGGAAAGAGTTGCAGGGCTGTAGAATGCTAGAGAAAAAGGAGGGCAAGGCCACGAAGACTAAAGCCATTGTCTTTAGCCTCCACCACAAACTCTGTACCCATGCCATGTCCATCCCTCTCCCCAGCCATTATCTCAGGCTGATCGCAATTTCGGTGTCCTATTTAACCCCAAACTGAGCTTTCGACCCCATAGCCTCAACATCATAAAAGACTGCCTACTTCCACCTCCGTAACATCGCCCATCTCCACCCCTGCCTCAACTTATCTTGTGCTGAAGCCCTCAACCATACTTTTGTTACCTCCAGAATTGACTGTTCCAATGCTCTCGGTCGGCCTCCCACCTTCCATCCACCATAAACCTGAGCTCATCTATTATTATGCTGCCCATATCCTAGCCCGCACCAAGTCCCATTCATTCATCACTCCTGTGCTCACCGACCTACACTGGTTTCCAGTCCACCAACATCTTAATTTTAAAATTCCCATCTTTGTGTTTTCTTGTTGCCATGGCCCTGACCGCACGGGAACAGTTAGGAGCCACTGTTGGGGGTCAGGACTAGGAGGGTGCTGGCCTATAGGGTCCAAATAACTAATACCTGGAATATCTCAAATACATTATTGGGTTTGAAGGCAGAAAAATCTCTCAGGTATGTTTCACACCTGCTGTTGACTTGAACCCTTCAAGCTCTATTTAAATGTGAGGTGCAACCAGGTTCTCATCCTGGCTCACCACCTGGCCTCTAAGATAAGTCAGAGTTCAAGCAGATGGTTATGCAATTAGAACTGAAACCAGTTTTAATTTAACATGTTTATAATACACCTTACAGTAACTAGACTGCATTCTTAAACATGAAAGATTGATTATCGTAGAATCGTTACAGCACAGGAGACGGCCATTCGGCCCATCAAGCCTGTGCCGGCTCTTTTTGAGAACAATCCAGTTAGTCCCATTCCCCCGCTCTTATAAAAAGAGGAAGTGGATGGCCAGAAGACAGAGCCAAGGCAGCTCAGAAATAGAGGGGCCAGGTTCTGGGTATAGAACTAGAACAAGAAAGGGAAAAAGGAATCAGAAGCCAGGAGGGTTAAGAACAGGGAGCAATAAATCAGGGGGCATCAAATATACCAAATCCCATATCCAATTGGCCTTTACTAATCATGTACTGATAATATATCAACAGTCATGTAGTTAGCATTCAAACAGTTCCTGAAAAACAAACATGGTAGGAAATAAATGTATATTTTTAAAAACTCCTGTTTTTCAATTCCCTTGTCTCATATTCAGATGGCTTTCAAGTTTAAGCAGGTCAATTTCAGGACAAAGGAATCATGTACACAAGGTGCTGACCTTTACACTTTAATCTTCCCATCTCAAACAGAAAAGCAGAGGTTAATGACACTTACACAACCACTGAAATCCTGAAATTGACCTCAGCTGACATGCATTATGAAGATATTCAAGTTCTATGAGGTTCTACTAAGACAGTTTGAGGAGCTAGGGTCTAAATTAAAAAGAAGAACCTCAAAAGCTAATAATCTCTGGATTACTACTTGAGCCACGTGCAAATTGGCATAGGGTCAAACAGATCAGAGAGTTAAATTGGCGGCTCAAAGAGTGTTGTTGGAGGAAAGTGTTTCGATTCATGGGACACTGGCACCAGTACTGGGGAAAAGAGGGAGCTGTTCTGATGGGACGGGCTCCACTTAAACCGGGCTGGGACCAAAGTCCTGGCAAATCGAATAACTAGGGCTGCAGATAGAGCTTTAAACTAAAAAGTTGGGGGAGGGGGGGGGGGGGGGGGGGTCAGGTGAGGGGAAATTTTGAAATCTAATGAGAAAAGTTAAGACAACAGAACAGCATAGTGACTTGGGTAAAGATAAGCAGAGTGTGGCAGGAAGGGACAGAGAGTTTACCAATAATAGTGCAACAAGGTCAAAGCAGAAAAAAATGGTAAAAAAAGTCAAAATTAAAGGCTCTTTATCTGAACGTACAAATGCTCCGTGCAAAGATAGATGAATTAATTGCAGAGATAAATGGGTTTGACCTAATAGCCATTACAGAGACGTGGTTGCAAAATGACCAAGGTTGGGAACTAAATATTCTAGGGTACATGACATGTAGAAAAGACAAGCAGAATGGAAAAGGAGGGTTGTAGCCCTAGTAATAATGGATGACATAAGGACAGTATTGAGAAAGGATCTTGGCTCGGAGGATCAGGAAGTAGAATTAGTATAGGTAGAAATAAGAAATAAGGGGCAGAAAGCACTGGCGGAAGTAGTTTATAGGCCCCTTAATAGTAGCTATACCGTTGGATAGAGCATTAATCATGAAATAATAGGAGCTTGTAACAAAGGCAATGCAGTACTCATGTGGGACTTTAATCTGCATATAGACTGGGAAAATCAAATTGGCAAAGATAGTTTGGAGGATGATTTCATGGAACGTATTCAAGACAGTTTCCTAGAGCAATACGTCATGGAAACAACCAGGGAGTAGGCTATTTTAGGTCTTGTATTGTGTAATGAAATAGGGTTAATAAGTAATCTCACAGTAAAACGAACCTCTGGGAAAGAGTGATCGTAATATTATGGATTTCACATTGAGTTTGAAAGTAACATACTTAAGTCAGAAACTAGAGTCTTAAACTTAAATAAAGCCAACTACATAGGTATGAGGGGCAAGTTGTCAATGGTAGATTGGGAAATTAAATTAAAGGGTTTGACAGTTGAAAAGCAATGGCAAACATTTAAAGAAATATTTCAATATTCTCAACAAATATACATTCCATTGAGAAATAAAAACTTCACGGGAAGAGTGATTCACTCATGCCTAACTGAAGAAGTTAAGGAGAGTATTAGATTGAAAGAAGAGGCCTATAATGTTCCAAAAAGAGTAATAAGCCTAGGGATTGGGAGATTTTTAAAAATCAACAAAGGATGACCAAAAAAATGATAAAAAGGGAGAAAATAGATTATGAAAGTAGCAAGTAGCAAATAGCATGAAATATAAGAACGGATTGTAAGAGCTTCTACAAGAATGTAAACAGGAAGAGAGTAGCTAAAGTAAACGTTGGTCCCTTGGAGGCTGAGACAGGAGAAATTATACTGGGGAAATCAGGAAATGGCAGATGCGTTAAACAAATATTTTGTATCTGTCTTCACGGTAGAAACAAAAAGCATACCGAAAATAATGGGGAACCAAGGGGTAAATGAGAGTGAGGAACTTAAAACAATTAATATCACTAGAGAAAATGTACTGGACAAACTAGTGAGACTAAAAGCCGATAAATCCCCTGGACCTGACGGCCTACATCCGAGGGTTCTAAAGAGGTGGCTGCAAAGATAATGGAGGCATTGGTTATGATCTTCCAAAATTCTCTAGATTCTGGAATGGTCCCAGTGGATTGGAAGGTAGTAAATGTTACCCCGCTATTCAAGAAGGGAGGGAGAAAGAAAACAGGGAACATAGAAACATAGAAAATAGGAGTAGGCCATTCGGCCCTTCAAGCCTGCTCCACCATTCAATATGATCATGGCTGATCCTCTATCTCAATGCCATATTCCTGCTCTCTCCCCATACCTCAATGCCTTTTGTGTCTACAAATCTATCTAGCTCCTTTCTAAATGTATTCAGTGACTTGGCCTCCACAGTCTTCTGTGGTAGAGAATTCCACAGGTTCACCACCCTCAGTGAAGAAATTTCTTATCTCAGTCCTAAATGTCCTACCCCGTATCCTGAGACTGTGACCCCTCATTCTGGACCCCCCAGCCAGGGGAAACATCCTCCCTGCATCCAGTCTGTCTAGTCCTGTCAGAATTTTATACATTTCAATGAGATCCCCTCTTATTCTTCTAAACTCGAGTGAATACAGGCAGAGTCGACCCAATCTCTCCTCATATGACAGTCCTGCCAGACCAGGGATCAGTCGGGTGAACCTTTGCTGCACTCCCTCTATGGCAAGTATATCCTTTCTTAGGTAAGGAGACCAAAACTGCACACAATACTCCAGGTGTGGTCTCACCAAGGCCCTGTATAACTGCAGTAAGACATCCTTGCTCCTGTACTCAAATCCTCTTGCAATGAAGGCAAACATACCATTTGCCTTCCTCACTGCTTGCTGCACCTGCATGTTTGCTTTCAGTGACTGGTGTACAAGGACACCCAGGTCCCTTTGTACATCAACATTCCCCAATCTATCACCATTTAAATAATACTCTGCCTTTCTGTTTTTCCTTCTGAAGTGGATAACTTCACATTTGTCCACGTTATATTGCATCTGCCATGTATTTGCCCACTCACTCAACTTGTTTAAATCACCTTGAAGCCTCTTTGCATCCTCTTCACAACTCACAATCCCACCTAGTTTTGTATCGTCAGCAAACTTGGAAATATTACATTTGGTTCTCTCTCCCAAATCATTGATATATATTGTGAATAGCTGGGGCCCAAGCACTGATCGCTGTGGGACCCCACTAGTCACTGCCTGCCACCCCGAAAAAGACCCATTTATTCCTACTCTCTGTTAACCATTTCTCAATCCATGCCAGTATATTACCACCAATCCCATGTGCTTTAATTTTGCACACTAACCTCTCATGTGGGACTTTATCAAAGGCCTTCTGAAAATCCAAATAAACCACATCCACTATTCTACCAGTTACATCCTCAAAAAACTCCAGTAGGTTTGTCAAACATGATTTCCCTTTCATAAACCCATGCTGACTTTGTCTAATCCCATTGATATTTTCTAAGTGTCCTGTTATAACATCCTTTATAATAGACTCTAGCATTTTCTCTACTACTGATGTTAGGCTAACTGGTCTGTAGTTCCCCGTTTTCTCTCCCTTTTTGTTTTAAAATAGTGGGGTTACATTTGCCACCCTCCAATCTGCAGAAACTGTTCCATAATCTATAGAATTTTGGTTGATGACAACTAATGCATCCACTATTTCCATGGCTACCTCTTTTAGTACTCTGGGATGCAGATTATCAGGTCCTGGGGATTTATCAGCTTTCAGTCCCATTAATTTCTCCATTTTAAACCAATACTAATTTCCTTTAATTCCTCCTTCTCACTAATCCCTTGGTTCCCTAGCATTTCTGGGAAGTTATTTGTGTCCTCTTCCGTGAAGACAGAACCGAAGTATTTGTTTAATTGTTCGGCCATTTCCCTGTTCCCCATTATAAATTCTCCCGTTTGACTGTAAGGGACCGACATTTGTCTTCACTAACTTTTTTTTAAAAACATACTTGTAGAAGCTTTTACAGTCCACTTCTATGTTCCTTGCAAGTTTACTCTCATACTCTATTTTTCCCGTCTTAATCAATCTCTTGGTCCTTTTTTGCTGAATTCTAAACTGCTCCCAATCCTCAGGCTTGCCACTTTTTCTGGCAATTTTATATGACTCCTCTTTGGATCGAATACTATCCTTAATTTCTTTTGTTAGCCATGATTGGGCCACTTTTCCGTTTGTGTTTTTGCACCAGAAAGGAATGTATAATTGTTGCAATTCATGCATTCATTCCTTAAATGTTAGCCATTGCCTATCCACCCTCATGCCTTTTAATGAAGCTTCCCAATCTATCATAGCCATCTCACTCCTCATACCTTCGTAGTTTCCTTTGTTTAGATTTAGGACCCTAGTTTCAGATTGGACTACTTCACTTTCCATCTTAATGAAGAATTCTATCATGTTATGGACACTCTTCCCTAAAAGGACCCTGCACAACAAGATTATTAATTAACCCCTTCTCATTGTACAATACCCAATCTAGGATAGCCTGTTCCCTGATTGGCTCCTCAATGTACTAGTCTAAAAAGCCATCTCGTACACACTCCAGGAATTTATCCTCCACTGTATTATTGCTAATTTGGTTTGGCCAGTCTATATGTAGATTAAAGTCACCCATGATTACTGTAGTACCTTTGTTACATGCATCTCTAATTTCCGTTTTGATCCCGTCCCCTACATTACCACTACTGTTTGGGGGGCTGCAGACAACTCCCACCAGTGTTTTCTGCCCCTTGGTGCTTCTTAACTCCACCCAGACTGATTCTACATCTTGATTTTCTGAGCCAATATCCTCTCTCACTACTGCTCTGATTTCATCCTTTCCTAACAATGCCACCCCACCTCCTTTTCCTTTTTGACTGACCTTCCTAAATATCAGATACCCTTGGATATTCACCTCCCAGCCTTGGTCACCCTGCAGCCATGTCTCTGTAATTGCTATTATATCATATCTGTTTACATCTATTTGTGCTGTTGATTCATCTACCTTATTACGAATGCTTCGTGCATTCAAACACAGTGCCTTTAGATTTGTCTTTTTAACATTTTTAGACATCTTAACATTTTCTTTGCACTATGACCCTATTTGTCTTATAACCATTTTTTCTTACCCAGACCCTATTTGTTGTCTTTTGTTTGTATGCTCTGTCCCTTCCTGACACAATTCGGTTATCCTTATCCCAATTACTTTCCTGCACTGCTTCTTTGTCTTTTCTCTCTAGATTTATCTCCACAATCGGACACAAACTCGAGATACAGACACTGACAGAAGTGTCAGATAAAAAGAGTGCAAAGCAAAGCACACAAGAATTAGAGACTAGGAACGAAGCAGAGAAATGGTTACAAGAAGTGACCATTTTAAAGCCATGGAAGTTTAAATGTAAAAGATGCTGCTTGAGCAATTTTTCTCTACAGCAGATCTTATCACTATGCACAACTGCAGTAGGCTTCCTTTAGGATACAATGGAGATGGGAACCAGACTTATAATGGAAAATGTGCATACTCATGTCACCTTTCTAACTCCCCAGTGGCTGTCTTATTGAGTTCTATTAAAAAAAAATCTATTGCTGTGTATTTTAACCATCATTTCTCGCCATATCCTCCCATCACACAATCTTTTTCAACTAAAAGGCTAGAGAACAAGAGTTCAAGACAACTCAAAAAAATCTAGACAAAAAAAAAGGTTGAACGTCCTAGGAAGAAAGATTGATATAAAATGTGAGGATTGACATTCCATAATACTGCCTACTGTACTTCAATCAGTAATTCCCAGCTCCCAGAAGACATCATGTCTTTCTTTCTACAGTAAGTAGATTTCAAAAATCACATAATCCAACATATTACAGAAACTATCAGATTTTTTTCCTGAAGAATATTTCCTCACACCCACACATAACTCACTAGCTATAGAAACAGTAATGCAGTCAAATGCAATTTGTACTGGTAGCCTACTTGGGTTAATAGTGTAGTGGTAATGGAACTGAACTAGCTGCAGCAGCAGCAACATAAACAACAACTTGCATTTATATAGCACCTTCAAATGTAGAAAAATGTCCCACAGCATAATCAAAAAATAGATTAGAGGTCGTAAGATCGAATCCCATCACAGCAAGTTAAACTGAATTTAATAGATCTGATAATCTGTGGGCTTGCATCCAAAAAAATTGTTTGTGAAGGCCCATCTGGGAAGCTTTCCACCCCACTCCGACCCAATCTTGCTTACATGTGACTCCAGTCCCATAATATGCGGTTGACTCTTAATGCCCTCTGAAGTGGCCTAGCAAGCCACTCAGTCATAAAACAGTTGCCTATTCGCAACTAGGGATAGACAATAAATGCAGAGAATTTTTAAAAGTTGCACACAAGATTAAATGCCCTTCATTTGAATATATTTAAATATTGCTATTTAAAATATAGAACTGTTAAAACATCATACTTGAACTTATACCCCTCTCCTGAACTCAAAAAGCAACGGTTCTGAGCTTTTACATTTTTCCAGGCCCACCCTTTCAAAATTTACATATCCCTTGCACATGCAAAATCTGTGCCCATCAATGCCTCTTTTGGGACCTTGCACGTGCACATGCCTATCAATGCCCCTCAATACCAGTTTGTGTTCACAACTCATGCTCCAGCTTTCCAATTTCTCCTCTTTTTCACAAGTGGCTCACCCCGCACTCTCTCACGCTTCACTCTTCCTTACAGGCCCAGAACCTCATCTCTCTTCAATTACTGCCAGATCCTCAATCCCAGGTGCTTTTTTTGGTCTTTCCTAATCTGCTTACACTAGATTTTTTTTTTCTACTTTTATATCTTTGATCAATCTCCAACTCTCCATAACTTTGCGTTTCAGTCCTTGCCTTGAAATTTAGGTAAGCTTTTTGTAAGTGCCCTTGAAATGAACAGCAAATCCTGTCTAAGAATGACTTTTAGCTACTGTACTTATTTTATGCTTCTACAAAACCTCACTCCCATCTTTGAAAGTGATAAAGCACCACACCTCATTTTAAGTTTAAGAGTAAATTTAAAGATGAACAAGCACATATGATTCTATTTACAGTAGATATCCTCCCACCCAACTCCTTGATGGACAAAAATGTTAAAAAGCACAACTTTAAGCCCTCCTAGATGCAAAAGTCTAGATACATGATCTGCTGACAGTATCTTGTAAAGCTGTCAAAAGTTGCATCATCATTGTTTACCGTAACATTTTCAAAGTAACTTTAGTTTCTGACCATTAGTAATAACTGAAATGAGAGCACAATACATAATCTAGTTTGCTGTTATTTACAAGGATTCGAGATAACTTGGGAATGGTATGTTGGTGATGCTAGAGAGTTGATAGCCTCATGCTTTGGTTTCTGAAAAAAATACTTAACAGAAAGACATGTATTTATTCACTTACCAATGTTTGGATTACAGATGAAATTTGTTTATTGAAAATGCGCTATTGGTTTATCATCTGCTTTTGCCATCGGCCATGTATTAGAAGTGGAGGGTTGTGTAGGAATAATAAACTAATTAATCAAAAAAAAAACTAAGCTAACTCTTTTGTAAATAACTTTAAAACAATGGTGTTTCTTTTCCTAGAATTTCATGCCACTGAGGGAGCCTAAACTGTTTCTTAAAAATTCAACTTGATTTTTCTCCTTCAGGAATTTCAAATTGACCAGTTCCTTCTGAAACTTTCCAAACAGATTATTCAAATTAAACAGAACACCTCTTTTATATCCAAGGAGAGAATGTCACTGGGGCTTTCTGAATTTTGAATACCTGACCATTCAAATTTAATAAAGGAATTATCAATCAGACACAAACTGAACCAGTCACACAGCATTGTTTAAGTTTGAATTATTCCTCTTGCTCTAGCCTTGAACTGCAATTGTTTTTTTTTTAAACTGCTCACGTACTGACTGGATTTATGGAAGTCATCAAACTAAAACTGGACTAAACTAATCCAATTTTTGTCGCACATTCCCACGCCCTATCCTGCCACACCCAAGATCCCACGCCCAAGCGTCAGTCACCAGCCCTCCTGAAATGGAGCCCACCCACTCCTCCCAACTGCAATTCACAAGGATTAATCAGCCCAATCTCCTCCCCTATTGCTACCAGAGACCATTTGTTACAGTTCACACATACCCTTTTCCATACATAATGGCTTAATGACAGTTTTCGTAAGTAGACAGAGTTTCCAATGAGATGAAACCTGTATCTCCATTCCTTGCTACATTTGAGTTAGGATGAATAATACGTCGGATGCCCACTACATCTCTCGTTAATGCAAGCAACAGAAAATATTACACCATTTGGCCACTTTATACAGGTTAATAAGTATTGTTCCAAATTTACAAATAAAATGGTACACAGAAACAAAAAAACAATAGCAAAATACTATAGAACACAGGAATGTGCAGGCCTGCAAAAGACCATTGTGGTCCATCAAATCTAGGAAATATATTCCACAATTCCCCTCTATCATTTTCTTCCTCCAGGCATTTATTCAACTCGGTCTTGAATTTGTTGATACAATCAGGTCCTCTGCCTCCCTTGGTAGCCCTTTCCATGCATTCACCACCTTCTGTGTAAAGTCATTAAATCTAAACTATCTTTGACCCTCCTAAATTTGTAGCCATACCTCTTGTAGAATCTGTGACTGTTAAACATATTGATGTTTATCTTGACTGAAACCTTTAGATCTTGAATATTGCCCATGGTTTCTCTTGTCCAGTATAAACATTCCCAGCTTCTGCAGTCTCTTTTCATGCGAGTTACATACTTTCCTAATCCAAACTATTAATTTAGTTGCCCTTTGCTACACCTCTCCAATGTCTGGATGCCTTTCTCATAATATAGTGGACTTGTATACAATACTCGAGGTGGGGCCAGACTAGGGCTCTATACAAACTCACAATCATCTGAGATTTACAATCTTTTCCTTTGGCTATGCAGTCCAAATCCTTTTTTCTCTCTTTACTGCTGCTGCACATTGTGCTAATGACTTCAACGATCTATCACTTGTTACCCCCAAATCCCTCTCCTGGGTCATGTCTTGTGTTTATAGTATGGTATTATTTTACAATACTAAATATTCCGTGGTGCAAAGCCCGCAGTCGCAACCTGTAATTTTCAAGGTAAGATGTTGCATGTCGACATACGAGCTTCACACAGCCTCAGGCCCTGACTTGTACTTGCAAGAACTAAAAGACTTTTATATTGATCTGCCATCAAGTCGAATTGCGACAGCCCGACATCCATAAGCTGGCTCCTAACATTTCTACTGTTAAATAAGGTTTCCTTAAAATGAGCAGATTCCCTTATAATGGACATAGAGTATCGCCAATCTATTGAAACTGGATTTAATAGCATGAAACACCAAGAGATGACTCATGGACACTGAACTCCCAGAATGAGACTTAAAAGACCAACATAAAAGGGCCCAAAAACTACCAGCCAGAAATGGGATATTTATCTCTTCAAACTTCTGATGTAAAACCATTTATTGTGGCACAGCCAAGCACATAAAATGCCAACAGTCCTCACACCTTAGTAGTTAATGGCCCTTAACAGTGGGCATCCTTTTGGCATTTTCTCTTAATCTATTTTCATACATGACCACAACTAGAAATTATATTGTGACAAAAGTTGCATCCATCAACATTCTAAACATGCTGCCCTGCCATCAAAGGGACCCTTTATCAGCCACTTCATGGGACGAAGTCTGCTTGCTTCAGGCACTTCTCGCTGATCCACCGCTTTGTACATAGTACCCTTTGCCCTCCATTTTAAACCTTAGCAACTTTAAACGACAAAAACTAAAAAGAATGAAATTCCCAGTTTTGCCCCCCTCTCCCGAGTACTGACCTTACACCAGACCATCTGCTCCATTCTCAAACCCTGATGTAACCATAGTTCTCATGTTTTCTTCTATCCCCTGGCACCTCCACCCACGCCATTCCGCACATCAAACTCCACCCTCCTTCCCAGCTTTGGACACCTCCTCCCATGTTTCTCGCTCATATCCCAGGCAGCCTGTCTCCATCCAATTCTAGTGCCCACCTATGACCCAGTACATGGTATAATGCAAAATTACAATGAGCATGTGCTTTACCAAAGGAAGAGCAATAAAGAGTGAGTCAGAGAAAACATCACAATAAGCAAAGTATGTAGAGTCGTCTAGACAGAGAGAAGAACACAAAGAATAAAGAGCGGGAAAGCAAAGAAACAGTTGCAGGAAAATGACTTTTTATATTCATGCCCAATGGGAGAGATCAACTTATATAATGACATAATGTGTGTTACTGGGTGTATAATATGTATAAGAATAAAAAAGTAATTACTAAATATCTAGATGAAGAGACAATAATTAGAAGCAGCCAACACTGAATTCAGAAAGGAAGGTACCGCTCAACAAACCTTGAGATAGAATCATAGAAGTTTACAACATGTCCATGTCGCCCAGTTTATACCACTAAGCTAGTCCCAATTGCCTGCACTTGGCCCATATCCCTCTATACCCATCTTACCCATGTAACTGTCCAAATGCTTTTTAAAAGACAAAATTGTACCCGCCTCCACTACTGCCTCTGACAGCTCGTTCCAGACACTCACCACCCTTTGAGTGAAAAAATTGCCCCTCTGGACCCTTTTGTATCTCTCCCCTCTCACCTTAAATCTATGCCCCCTCGTTATAGACTCCCCTACCTTTGACTATCTACCTTATCTATGCCCCTCATTATTTTATAGACTTCTATAAGATCACCCCTTAACCTCCTACTCTCCAGGGAAAAAAGTCTCAGTCTATCCAACCTCTCCCTATAAGTCAAAGATGTTTGAGAAGGTGACGGATATGATGAACAGAAACATGTTTTATTACAGCGGCCTGTGAGACTGTGGAATGCGCAGCCAGAGTTAGTGATTGAAGCAGAGGCCATTCAAGAATAGGTTAGATAGGTAGTTGAAGGAAAGGGGAATAAAGGAATTTGAAAATTCAGCAGGCACATGGGATTAGGACTTTTGCTGTTGTGGGGGATAATCAATATGGACTGGTTCGGTTGAACAGTTTGTTTCAGTGTTGTAATTTCTCTAATTACTTTTTTAAGTGTAGTCACTGATGCTATGTAGGCAAACATAGCAGCCAATTTACATTCAGCAAGGTCCCACAAACAGCAATGAGATAAATGACCAATGAAATTGTTTTTGGTAATGTTGTTTGATGAATAATGTTAAGCCAGGACACACACATACTATAGTATATATATTATATCTTACATGGTATTATAAAATAGCAAATCCTCCAACTCATCATGGGCAATCCTACAATCTTCTTTAGTTTTCTAAGTCTAGAACTCCACGATATGCTGTGTGTGTTAAACGAGCAGAGTTCCAAGTTAATCAACAGCTGCACAAACTACAAGTATAACTGGGCTCCTGCATAAGATCCTCTTTTCAAGAAACTGGATTAGTATGAAACTAGTCTGTTAACTACAATAGCTGTATACATTTTTCCTCCCAACAAATAAACTACACACATACTGTACCAAAAAATATTCCTTCAAAGTTCCCTCAGGGACAGAGAAAAATTAATATGAACAATACTTGTTACTAGGAATCAAACTTGTGCCATCAGAATGGGAGCCCAACAATCTATGGCAGAACTATCCATCTATTAAAAATACAGAACTAAAAAAAAGCAGAAACACAGTATATTTTATCTGCTATAGCTTTCAACAGTACTGTGGAAAGCACAATATACAGAAACATTGCACACCTAGAATCACATGGAAAAGAGCCATGAGTCAATAAAACAGTGTTTGCCTGTCATTATCCACTATAATTACCTTAGTAAAAGTAGATATGATAAAAATGTAACAATACACAGTACCTGAAATGTTGTAGTGAAACTACTTTTATGCTATTCTCAAATGTCTTTGTATAATCACACTATGTGACTAGATAGCTCTACAAATAAGCGTTCAACAAGAACCAAGCTTGAGCAGCTTACAGCCTTCTCATTTCACCTCTGATTATCTGTAGAAAATAGCAATGTAACAAAGCTTACATTCTTCAGCACACCTCAACACAAGACTGAGGATATTCAAATCTTCATTACAAGGGCCAACACTTGTTCACTTATATCAGATCATAACTGTCCAACTCAATAATTGCCCTCTCTAGCTTTGAATACACAAAGCTTTGAAAACTCATCATCTCCCACCTTCCTCAAGTTTTATTGCAGTCCAATTATTCTACATAACACGCACAGTTTCTCAATAGTACGCCCTTCAGCCAACCTGCTGATGCACAATAGTGTCCTGCAGTGAGTGTTGTGCTGTGGTACACGACTCTCAGAAGGGTATTACCTGTACAGTACCCTTTGCTTGAATGTAATCACTGATGTCCACAGCATCACAATTGAATACACATTACAAGATTACTTATGCAGATTACTGGATTATGTACTGTATCGTAGGGGATCTGTCATGGAGTCGCTTCATGGTAAACGGGATGATATGCTGCCTTAAATTGACAGCATTATAAAATGCATTGCAATGTATTATTCTGCTGCTAAACTGGTTTAAGCTTGCTTGCTTTTTAAGGCCAAAAAGGTCTAATCACTTTAAGTAAACACAACCTGAGATCAGAGTTTAACTCTTGTTTCATCCAGAAACTTTGCAGATTAGGATACAACTGTCACTTTCAAGTTGTAATTTAGAAACAGCTAGTATTTTAAGATTGCTTTACATCTGTAACACAGTGTGACTTTGCTTTTAATACATTATACTAGCAGATCTCCTATGCCATATTTGATGATATGCTATTTCATATGGTCAGGAGTGTTAGGTTATCTAACGACCAATGTATTATTCTGCCGGCAGCTATGTGTTTTCAAGTCTAATTGTGAAGTAAACAGAGCCCTACCTAGTGCAGCTGGATAAATAAATCTATGTAAAAATATCATTTTGGAATTCTCAGTTTAAACAAATTAAAGTACATCTGCTACAATCATCTCTCAAGTAAAAATAATCACTTGAAAATATTTTTCTGTGGAGCTTTAACTCAAAAAGCGCTTCTAAAATCCATGCGTGTTTAGAAATTATTTGAAAAGACGAACCCAAATAGTTTTACAGCCCAAGAACAGACAAACCAAGTTATTGCACAGATTAGTTTAGAGAATAATACTGACAAAATGCTGCCATTTGGAGAATCACGCAGCACGTGAGAACTGCAGGCACAAATATAGTAATTTCTCTTCAGCTGAGAGAGTAATAGCTTTGGAGAAAGTATCAACTGCATCCCCAGGCTTTTGACAGCAGAAAGTCTCTGGGTCCCTATGTTAAAGTTTTTTCTTGATGAATAAGACAATTGTATAGGTATGTCATTGTAAAATATATAATTTTTATGGCTTTATTACAAATCTTACTGTAGTCATTAAATTTTTTAGTTAGAGAGCAAACAAATGTTGGACAAGATGATTAGGGGATAAGAGTTGATTGGTTATGAAAATCTGAAAGTCATTCAAATCCCAAACCAAATAAATAGTTCAATCCAAAAATAAAAGTTGTCTAAATCTTTTGAATCTAAAAGTGATTTTTTTTTTTTGCTTTCTGGTAAATCTAGCTGGGATGGATGACAAAACCTGTATACTAGTAGCGTTTGTTGTTGCCTAGACAACAGACGTTAACATGATATCAAGTGTCTAATACTGTCCTGATAGTACCTGTCCAGGCTATATAAAAATTGTGCTTCTTGACCATTTTAGGAGTCCAATCAGCACCGGACTTTCTGTTATAAAAATGTAGTCATCTTAGCAGTATTTGGAGAATACAGTGGTAGCTATAAGCAATTGAAACTTTTACAATCTACAAATTTATGTTTACCTATATAACCTTCTCTTCCGGAGTAACATGGAGATGCTTTAACAAGTCCACAGTGTATCCAAGGTCAGCGCTCTGTGAACTGCAAGCTTCCACATCACAATTTACTCAGACGATGGAAACGGATAATTGTCTTGAGGTAGTGATGCCTGATGAAAGTGGCAAAATTTGCTGATTGGAATATTCCCATTTTGATCAAGAATTCTTTTATTACATTTGATGATACTTTTCAGTTGACACAAAAATTTTACATTACTTATTTGGCAAATAATATCTGGAAAAAGGATGCTGTCAAGCCATGATCTAAATCAAATCCAATTTCAACCTTACATGATTCGAGGTACATTACAAAATTCTGATTTACTCTAATCTTGTCCCCCTCCCACATGTACACTAAAATTCTTCATAACCATAGTTAAATGAAACTGCCTTTCATCTTTTAGCAGGAATGCCAGTTCAAAATCTGTTACTGGAAGATTCAAAAGCTTGGAGACAAAAAAAGTTAAATTTGATAGTGAATAGATCACCATTTAAAAAATGTGCAAAGTCACTGTTCTGAATTTGATGCAGCTCTACTAAATTTCAGATGGATGGCTAAATGCAAGCTTCATTTTCTAAATCAAAGCATTTTAAAAAAGAAACTTTATCCATCTGACCAGTAAAACTATTGTCAACATCTAAATCAAAATTAAATCTTAAAACACTACTGTGCAAGTCATTGCATTTTGCTGTAATCAACACCTTGATTATAAAACTACAAGAGACATCAGTGGTTGAATTTTTGCTTCAAGCACTGACTTTATACATTCAGCACCAACTGAATCGGTGTATTGTGCGGAATTTAGTGCTCTACCTGGCATCCATAAATTAAACATCCTCAAGCAGCAGAGCCACCAAATATTCCTCCCTCCTACTCCCCACCAATTTCCATCTTAAAAAGGCTAAATTCTGCATCCTCCAGGAGCAGGCCAAATAGTTCAGTGAATCTGCACATGCTAGAATGCGCACAAGTACGATGCAGGAGACTATCTTGTTGCAGTCTGCGCGTAACACAAGTTTCTATACGAAAAAGACTCAGATTCAGCTGATTAACTGCAAATCCAAACGCTGTTTCAGTATAAACAGGGTTGGATAAAACCCCTCAGACTGTCACAGCATGAGCCGTGACCAGACCATCTGCAACCCCTCTGGTGCCCCCCTCCCCCATTCAAACATACCAGCCACAGAACAGTGAAGGTATCACTGAAGCTGCTACTTCTCGCTTGGGAAGTCAGCATAAAATTAGCACAATCAGCACATTGCATCTGCACTGAAACCCAAATAGGGATGACCTCACATGCAGATCCTTAAATGATTTACCACAATCCGTCAACTACTGGTGTCACAAGCCAGCAGCGTGAACCTCAGCTTCAATGATTATCCCTGTGGCCTGAGATCAAGTTGGGGTAGTCATACATAGAATCCTTATTTAAATCCTTTCCGGGCAGCTTGGAATGAAACAAATGAATGGGATGCGTATGAAGTTAGACCTCTCCAACAGTCGGGGGTGGGTGGTGTGTATGTGCGTGCATGCACCCAAGAAGAACTCAAGTTATCTAAATAACATGGTCAGCTACAGTAGCTGAATGCAAATACAACAATCTGTGATACAGTTACTAATATCTAAACACTTTTGGTTTGGTCTTCGAGGAGAATACAAGAAATCTAAATGGTCTAATTAGAAGTGGGGGGGGGGGGGGCAAAAAGCACGTTTCAAGTTCAAAGCAGCTGCACCTTATCGATGTTTCCTGAGGTCACTTTGTAGCTGCCTAAATTTAACATGTAAGAACCATCACAGTACTATTTGCTCCAACACTGATTTACTGCACTTTTTCTAGTTCAATTTGCACAGATGCCAGACTTTACATTATTCCAGATTTTCACCCTCTCATTTTGTACAAAATACTTTGGAGCACTGTAACTAACTGTGCAACTGTGCTCATTCTTTTATCACTGGTTACCTCTATATAAAAAAAAAATGTATAAATATAATTTGTTCCAGAAAATAGGTACCATAAAGCCAGTGTGCTGGGGAAAATAAGTTACAACAGCCCCTAATACAGTTTACACATGGCCTCAGAATATTTATGCACATGATAAATTTAGCACTTCCTTGGTTATAATAAGACCAACCTTTCACCTTCTGTAATTAAGCCTATTTTGACCAGAGAAGTTTTTTGATGAGGTAACAGAGAGGGTAGATGAAGGCAATGCAGTCAATGTGGTGTATATGGATTTTCAAAAAGTATTTGATAAAGTGCCACATGGTAGGCTTGCTATTAAGATTGCGGCCCATGGAATAAAGGGGGCAATAGCAACATGGATACAGAATTGGCTAAATGACAGGAAACAGAAAGTAGTGGTGAGCAGTTGTTTTTCGAACTGGAGGGAGATGCGCAGTGGTGTTCCCCAGGGGTCGGTGCTGGGACCACTGCTTTTCTTGATATATATTAATGACTTGGACTTGGGAGTAGAAGGCACAATCTCAAAATTTGCGGATGACACAAAACTTGGAAGGGTAGTGAACAGTGAGGAGGATAGCGATAGACTTCAAGAGGATATAGACACACTGGGGGCATGGGCGGACACGTGGCAAATGAAGTTTAGCACGGAAAAATATGAGGTGGTGCATTAGGAAAAATGAGGAGAGGCAATATAAAGGAGAGGCAATATAAACTAGAGGGCACAATTCTAAAAGGGTGGAGGAACAGAAGGATCTGGGGGTGTATGTGCATAAATCATTGAAGGTGGCAGGGCAGGTTGAGAAAGTAGCTAAAAAAGCATACGGGGTCCTGGGCTTTATAAATAGAGGCATAGAGTACAAAAGCAAAGAAGTCACGATGAACCTTTATAAAACACTGGTTCGGCCACAACTTTTTTTTTTATTCGTTCACGGGATGTGGGCGTCGCTGGCGAGGCCAGCATTTATTGCCCATCCCTAATTGCACTCGAGAAGGTGGTGGTGAGCTGCCTTCTTGAACCGCTGCAGTCCGTGTGGTGACTGTTCTCCCACAGTGCTGTTAGGAAGGGAGTTCCAGGATTTTGACCCAGCGACAATGAAGGAACGGCGATATATTTCCAAGTCGGGATGGTGTGTGACTTGGAGGGGAACGTGCAGGTGGTGTTGCACTTTAGGAAGGATGTGAAGGCCTTAGAGAGGGTGCAGAGGAGATTTACTAGAATGATTCCAGGGATGAGGGACTTAAATAACATGGACAGACTGGAGAACTGGGATTGTTCTCCTTGGAACAGAGACGGTTGAGAGGAAATTTGATAGAGGTGTTTAAAATCATGAAGGGTCGAGACAGAGTGGATAGAGAGAAACTTTTCCCATTGGCGGAAGGGTCAAGAACCAGAGGGCATAGATTTAAGGTGATTGGCAAAAGAACCAAAGGCGATATGAGGAAAAACTTTTTTACACAGCGAGTGGTTAGGATCTGGAATGCACTGCCTGAGGGAGTGGAGGAGGCAGATTCAATCATGGCCTTCAAAAGGGAATTGGATAAGTACTTGAAATGAAAAAAATGTGCAGGGCTACGGGGATAGGGCGAGGCAGTGGGGCTAGCTGGATTGCTCATGCACAGAGCTGGCGCAGACTTGATGGGCCAAATGGCCTCCTTCCGTGCTGTAACCTTCTATGATTTTTAATTACAGAGAAGTGCTGTCTGCACCCTTCTGCTTTACCCAGCCAAGCTGTGGTGCTGTAAAACCGTATTAATTTATAACAATAAAAGTTCTATTATTATACATAAGCATCATTCAGAAATTTCATGAATATTCATTTGCATACCAACCCCCTCTCCAAAAAATGTATCTGTAGTACTGTACTCCCACAAGCATTCTTTGTATTGCCAAGTAACAAAAACTATAGCTGATTTAAGTTACTGCATTCTGCAAAGATTCATTATCCTGTATTTAACAAGGCAGGTCATATTCATTACTGCTTCAAAGTAGTACTATAAATGTTTGGATTAAATAGCCAAAGAACCTCCTCAGCCCATTCAGTTCGGCCTTGCCGCTGGAACTTGCAGCCTGTTCTGACGTACAGCATGTCACTATAATTAGTCTATTAGACTATAGTTTGCTTCCCCACTGTTTCAAGGTCTGCAGCTAATACTACCCAGAGGAAGATTGAGTGGACTGACAACAATCCAGCCCTGAAGCAACTTTCTGCCGCATCATACCGCACATCTAGTTGAATGTTGTCACAATTTTAGCTGTTTTTAGAAATTGATACCATGATCAGTTTTTTTTTTAATTAAATGTTAATGAACTAAAAAAAGAACTCTTTTCAATGCTGCCAGATTAAACTGCATCATTAAGAATTTCTTACATCACAAAACAAGAGGCATTTACTCTGCCGATAGCACAGCTGCCACCGTTAGGCAACACTGTTACAGAGCAAGACACTCAATTTCTTCCATTCACTGAAGGCTGGAGATTATCAACCGTCGCCCTGACAACTTCGAAGTCTAAAGACTGAGCTTACTTAATACCAGTAGAACATCAGCACTTCTGACCAATGTTTCAACAGCTGTTGTACCGAAATAAAGAAGCACCATATAGAACCTACTTTACTTCAGACACTAATCGAAAGAAAAGGTCACAATGATTATTGCAAAAATAAAGGCAAACAGAAGTATTAACAGTCTTCTAGAGAAGATTTTAGTTTCAATATTCTAGTGCCTTTGTAGATCTGTCACAGCTAGACTTTCATTCAAAATTCTTGTCTTATTCCAATAATTCTACATAAGTTATCCTGAGATTGACAGTTTACCATTATCGTATGAATGAAATGTTAATAAATGGATAGTCTGTGCTAAATATTTTGGTTCTGGCTATAATACATATTCACTTTGGCAACTGGTTAGACCAATATCTGTTTAAAAATGCATTTGGCCCAATGTAAGCAAAAGTTTACTTTTCAGAAATCTTAAGATTCAGAATCATAAAGCCATTAACTTCTGCCCAGACAATCAGACTTTCTAAAACACGACAATACCAAACAGCATCATATATACAAAGCACATTGCCAGCAATGTAAACTACTGAGAACTGTATGCAATGGTTTTACCCTAAAGCACTGGATCCCCTTTTCACAAACTTGTCACAATCCAAAAGCATTGGGTGATTTAATGTTTAAGTTTTATTTTTAACATACAAACCCTGTTCATATGATCTCTAATTTACCACCACTTGATCCTAATAAGTAGTCACGGTAAGGAGTCAGACTGTTAACCCATATCTTCTGTAAAGACAAAAAATCTCTGCAAGGTTACCATGACAAACATTGCCATTAGTACAGCATTAAAGGGCCAAACCTTGCAGAAATTATAAATCTCAATTATATCAGGCATACGTTGTGCATTTACTCAGAATACAGTTGGACTGAATAGTAGGAAAATATTTATAATATACTATGACCCAATTAGTTAAATAAACGGCGAATGTGATCGATTGTATTGTTCACGGTCAGCGACAGTGTAATCATTACAAGCTGGGGGCGGGGGGGATTTTTTTGGTTGCAGATAATGCAATGAGTTATCTAGTGGGTCCTAATAAGAACCAGAAAACACGTCCTTGAAAGATGATGTATGATACTAATATTTTCACTGAAACAGTTGCTATACTTGAAGGGAACATTGATCAACAACACAAAATCCGCTGCAACGTCTGTTTTTGCACATGACGATTTCACAGTTTGCAATAAACATTATTTTTAACATTAAAGCTAATCAATTAGCTGCAGTATTAATCATACGTTGTGTTGTGCTTTCTTTGTAAATTTAGACTTGTAAACAATGGTCTAAAAAGGTGCAGGAAACAGTAAATAGTGCTGACCACTAGAGAAAATAATATCCATGTGGGGAGTGTTCTGGTGCAGACTGAACCCAAAAACCCGACCGTACTGTAATTCAAAGCCATCTAGCGGACAAAGCTGGGAGACAGAAACAAATAAAACAACCAAACTAATTTATCGGAGAAAAATGTATCAACCGATGCAGTCAACTTCCAGAGAAACAAGGGGATCTCAGTAGGACACGGGGTTACACACACGCGTTTTTTAAATACAAGTCTCTACTTCGTTCAATGAAATACTGGAATGTTTTTATCCCAGGGTCTGGTGGGTTTTGAAGTCTTTCAGGTGGAGAGTGAGGGGCAGCAGATACCCGGGGGGTAGGGCATGGGGGAGGGGAGACAAACCCTTTTGTTCTATTTCCGATGTCGTATTAACAAAAGGGGAAGCACAAACAAATAAATTAGATTGGCCCGCCCGGTCTTGGTTGTGAACTGATAGCAGCACCTGTCTCGAAAACCAGTCCCCTGTGGCAAAGTCCCGCGATCCATGCGCTCAGCCCTTTCTCCTCTGCCAGATGACTTCAGGAATACGGCCACCCGCAGGAGGAGGCGTTGCGCCTTGTGGGACATTTCGGAGAGGGGGCGTTGTGCAGCCTTGGAGAGGGCAAGATTATATTTCGGGGGGGGGGGGGTTGTCCTGCCCCTCACGGGGGGGGGGGGGTTGTCCTGCCCCTCTCGGGGGGGGGGGGGGGGGGTTGTCCTGCCCCTCTCGGGGGGGGGGGGGGGGGGGGTTGTCCTGCCCCTCTCGGGGGGGGGGGGGGGGGGGTTGTCCTGCCCTCTCGGGGGGGGGGGGGGGGTTGTCCTGCCCTCTCGGGGGGGGGGGGGGGGGTTGTCTGCCCCTCTCGGGGGGGGGGGGGGGGGTTGTCCTGCCCTCTCGGGGGGGGGGGGGGGGGGTTGTCCTGCCCCTCTCGGGGGGGGGGGGGGTTGTCCTGCCCTCTCGGGGGGGGGGGGGGGGTTGTCCTGCCCCTCTCGGGGGGGGGGGGGGGGTTGTCCTGCCCCTCTCGGGGGGGGGGGGGGGGGGTTGTCCTGCCCCTCTCGGGGGGGGGGGGGGGGGGGGTTGTCCTGCCCCTCTCGGGGGGGGGGGGGGGGGTTGTCCTGCCCCTCTCGGGGGGGGGGGGGGGGGTTGTCCTGCCCCTCTCGGGGGGGGGGGGGGGGGGTTGTCCTGCCCTCTCGGGGGGGGGGGGGTTGTCCTGCCCCTCTGGGGGGGGGGGGTGGGTTGTCTGCCCCTCTCGGGGGGGGGGGGGGTTGTCCTGCCCCTCTCGGGGGGGGGGGGGGGTTGTCCTGCCCCTCTCGGGGGGGGGGGGGGGGGGTTGTCCTGCCCCTCTCGGGGGGGGGGGGGGGGGGTTGTCCCTGCCCCTCTCGGGGGGGGGGGGGGGGGGTTGTCCTGCCCCTCTCGGGGGGGGGGTTGTCCTGCCCCTCTCGGGGGGGGGGGGGGGGGTTGTCCTGCCCCTCTCGGGGGGGGGGGGGGGTTGTCCTGCCCCTCTCGGGGGGGGGGGGGGGGGTGGGGTTGTCCTGCCCCTCTCGGGGGGGGGGGGGGGGGGGGTTGTCCTGCCCTCTCGGGGGGGGGGGGGGGGTTGTCCTGCCCCTCTCGGGGGGGGGGGGGGGGGGGTTGTCCTGCCCCTCTCGGGGGGGGGGGGGTTGTCCTGCCCCTCTCGGGGGGGGGGGGGGGGGGTTGTCTGCCCCTCTCGGGGGGGGGGGGGTTGTCCTGCCCCTCTCGGGGGGGGGGGGGGGGTTGTCTGCCCCTCTCGGGGGGGGGGGGGGTTGTCCTGCCCCTCTCGGGGGGAGGGGGGGGTTGTCCTGCCCCTCTCGGGGGGGGGGGGGGGGGGGGTTGTCCTGCCCCTCTCGGGGGGGGGGGGGGGGGGTTGTCCTGCCCCTCTCGGGGGGGGGGGGGGGGGGTTGTCCTGCCCCTCTCGGGGGGGGGGGGGGGGTTGTCCTGCCCCTCTCGGGGGGGGGGGGGGGGGGGTTGTCTGCCCCTCTCGGGGGGGGGGGGGGGGTTGTCCTGCCCCTCTCGGGGGGGGGGGGGGGGTTGTCCTGCCCTCTCGGGGGGGGGGGGGGGTTGTCCTGCCCCTCTCGGGGGGGGGGGTGGGGGGTTGTCCTGCCCCTCTCGGGGGGGGGGGGGGGGTTGTCCTGCCCCTCTCGGGGGGGGGGGGGGGGGGGGTTGTCCTGCCCCTCTCGGGGGGGGGGGGGGGTTGTCCTGCCCCTCTCGGGGGGGGGGGGGGGGTTGTCCTGCCCCTCTCGGGGGGGGGGGGGTTGTCCTGCCCTCTCGGGGGGGGGGGGGGGTTGTCCTGCCCCTCTCGGGGGGGGGGGGGGGGGGTTGTCCTGCCCCTCTCGGGGGGGGGGGGGGGGGGTTGTCCTGCCCCTCTCGGGGGGGGGGGGGGGGTTGTCCTGCCCCTCTCGGGGGGGGGGGGGGGGTTGTCCTGCCCCTCTCGGGGGGGGGGGGGGTTGTCCTGCCCCTCTGGGGGGGGGGGGGTTGTCCTGCCCTCTCGGGGGGGGGGGTTGTCCTGCCCCTCTCGGGGGGGGGGGGGGGGGGGTTGTCCTGCCCCTCTCGGGGGGGGGGGGGGGGTTGTCCTGCCCCTCTCGGGGGGGGGGGGGGGGGGGGGGGTTGTCCTGCCCCTCTCGGGGGGGGGGGGGGGGGTTGTCCTGCCCTCCCGGGGGGGGGGGGGGGGGTTGTCCTGCCCTCCCGGGGGGGGGGGGGGGTTGTCCTGCCCCTCCCGGGGGGGGGGGGGGTTGTCCTGCCCCTCCCGGGGGGGGGGGGGGGTTGTCCTGCCCCTCCCGGGGGGGGGGGGTTGTCCTGCCCCTCCCGGGGGGGGGGGGTTGTCCTGCCCCTCCCGGGGGGGGGGGGTTGTCCTGCCTCTGTGGGGTTGTGTGGGGTCTGGTATTTTAATCGGTGAGTGAATCGACTGACCGTTCGCCCGGGCACGGGGGAGGGGGCAGGGTATCTTTAGGTGATCGGCGCGAGCTCCCTCCCCCCTACTAACGGCCCGAGCCCGCTCGCACCATGGAATACCGAGACGGGGCTCCAACACCGGCTGCCGGCTCTCCTACCCTCCCTTGTAAGGGGACATCGACTTGTCAACGAGCCGCCGCTTCCATCTCTCTCAGACCCCCCTGCTCTTACCTGAGAACCGTCGCGGGGGGCCGGAGCCGGAGATGTCGATGCAAGGAGGAGACCTTGCGGTTATCCCAAGGCAAAGAAGCGTCCGCCACCGATCCTGCCGCTGCCGCCCCGCGCTCTCAACCCCAAACAACCCGTAACTCGGTCTTTCCCCCTCCGCCTCCGATCACAGTGCCGCCTCCTCCTCCTGCGGCCAGCAGGCTGGAAAGTTTTCACATTCTCCCGCACCTCAACCCAACCTGACGCCGGATGTCCCGCCCGGCCCGGTCCGCCGGCCTCCCCTCGTACCATTGGCCGCCCACGCTCAGCCCGGCCTCCGCACGGCGCTTGGCCCTCTATTGGTCGGACGCGCCCGTCACTCCGGCACCAGGCACCGCCTACTCCCCCTGCCGTTGAGAGCAGAAGCCCAAAGGCAGGATGGGAGTTGTAGTGTTTGGGGCTGTTCCTCTCGCGGAGCGGGCCCGCAACCGGACTACAACTCCGGTTGAGATCCAGAGGTCAATGCGCAAACAAAAGCGCTCCAGTCCCGGGTTTCTCGCGATAGTTTATGCGTCTGCGTTGCTAGGGTTTCGGCCCCGAAGGTTCTCTGTGGACCGAGTTTGCGGTTAGGTTTAAGGGGCCGGGAAGCCGTTACTCCCGAGGGGGAACCCGCTAAGCCCTTCACTTTATGTTTATGCCTGTTCAGTATGAGTTCTACCGCCGACACGGAGACGCTGTTCTCCCTGGAGCTGCTGGTGGATTACGTGCAGGTTGGGCCTGGGACTCGCCCCGGTCCCTTGCTGGCGGTGGCTTTCAGGCTGCTGGACTTTCCGACTTTGCTCGTCCATCAAACTGAACCGGAGCGAGCGGAGAGCCTGCGGCGGAGCTGGGAGCGCGGCAAGGAGAACGCGGCCCCCGAGCTGCCGGGCGGCGGTGACATCCCGTTCTGCAAAGGGAAATCCTGCCTGTTCAAGATCAGCCTGGCCTCCCTACACGGCCATTTAACAAGCACGCCCCTGTACGCTATGCTGCTGGACGTCTTCCCTCGGGTGCCCAAGTTAGTGGGCAGTTGCCTGATTTCGCTGGCAGGTGCGGTGGAGAAAATCAGGCGGGAGGTGGAGGAGTACGGAATTGCAATGCCGTCCGTGCATGGGGGCAAGGGGCTGCACGCTTTATATAACCTCATGGGCGGAAAGATCGGCCACATCTCGGTGGGATACAGGCTCCTGAGTTTGGGAGCGGGTTTACTGCCGCATATTCCAGAGAACCAAGTCCTGCAAGTTAGAATGCGAGACAAGGATTTTCCACTTAAACCTTTAGAAACGCCAGTTTTGCCCAATGGGCCATGTTTGCCGGTGCAGATTAAGGAAGAAAGCGAGAAGGACGCAGATCAAGTCACCTGGAACACTCCAGCTCACTCCGATCTGGCACCTGGTGACCGGGTTCTCGTCCAGCATATCCAATTAAACGAGAGTGAAGTACCTGTTATCATCTCGGTGCCAAAGGAGAAAGGTAAACCAAACAAATTGGCAAAAGGGACAAAAATGGAGCACAAATTGAGACTGCAGAGACTAGAAACTGAACAAAGTACGGATATCAGTGTGGACAACGTTTTTTGTCCGCCCCCATTGTACTACAGTCAGTCAACGGATGAACCCAAAGACAAATTGACTGAAAAACACGGAATAGTGGAGCCCGAGGCCGAGTCTGCCCCACTCGAGGAGCTGGATTCAGATGAAGATAGTCTGAAAAAAGGATTGTTCGGAATGAGCCAGAGTTTAAGTAATTCTAGGCTGCCGGAAAGTCTGCCAGAATCGGCATCCAGATTAAAGCCAAAAGTACGAAAGAGGCCCCCACAATCCGATCCAGGGAATATTATCAGGCAATTGCCTTTGCTGAATGCGCTCCTGCTAGAGCTTTCTTTGCTACATGATCAGCGGATTCCTCTTGCCGTTCATCCCCAGCTTGCTTGGCTTTACAGTGGATTAGAAAATGATTTACCCGAATTTCACAAACAGACTAGATCAACAACATCAGAGCACCCTAGATCTACCAGTTCAAATTTTAAGAAACATAAAAAGAGATTTCAAAAGCAACCGATATCCCAAAAACTCTCTGATAAAGAAAATACCCCGAAGCAACCCAACAAAAAGAAAGATTCAGAACATCCTAAAAGAAAGCTGATGTATGGATTGACAAATACATTGCGGTTAAGGCTGCAGCAGACAAACCCAGATGTATTGATATTGCATGAACAGAGAGAGTTGTCGAGAAAAAAGCAATTGGAGCAACTGAAAGAGAAAAAGACTATGCCAACACGCTATAAAGGCAAAGGAGAAAGGGCCTCTTCAACGCTTCAAGAAGATCAACATCTTCCTGGAGCTTTCTCTTATCAAAGTGGCTGCTTCGAAGAAAACATTGAAACATTGATTCAAAACAGTGTTGAACTTGACTCACCTCATTCTTCAAAGGTTCTAAGAAATGGAAAGCTTAGTGGCAAAAATAACTTTGGAACAACTTCGGAACTGGAAAGTGCCACTAGTAAAGGGCGGATGTGTGTTCAACCTCTGCGACCATTAAATCACTGTGTGGAGTTGTCAGATTTTCAGAAGTTGAATAAGGCAACAAATGATAGGATTCTTATTGGAAAAGATGTAAAGATCTGTCTACCCAAAATATTCAATCATGATTCTGACCATAGTGTAAATGAGGCTTATAATGAAGAGGTGAATCCTGGCTTTACTATTGATCCAACAATAGTTGAAGACAGTGATGCACAGATTTCTTCCAAGAGCTGTAATGGTAGTCCTGACCCCAAGTATTCTGAGGACTTCACAAGTCCTGAACCAGCGGGATACTCAGAAGATTTTACCAGTCCTGAACCTACAAGCAGATGTGCAGATACTTTGGGTAGTAGTACAGAGGCCACATCCACAAAGGTGAAACGTATATATTCTAACAATGAATCAGAATCTAGACTTTCCAAACATTCCAGTGATAGTCAGGGAGCAGCTCAAAGTGAGAGGGAAGACGATTCGGTTCCACTACCAGCACCATCCGAGCAATCTCCAATTCAGTCTTTAAAAGGAATATACATTGTAAAAAGTCACCATCAGAGAGTGGCATTGTCTTCAGCCTCAAATCTATCTGATGATGCAACCAGCTCAATTGAGGGAAATCAGCTTAAAAACACATTGAACCCAACAAACAAAGTTGGAAACAAGAAACAATGTAAGTCAACTATTCCACAGGGTTCTAGGGCAGACATCAATCTAGCTAGCACAGAGATCGCCCAACTTTCAAGTTCAAGGAATGGACACAGGTCTCTCGAGGAGAGCCAGTCTTTGGGGACATCTCAAGTAAGCTCTTACGTACCATCCAGTGTGTCTGACCTTGCCTGCAGTGGACATGAAATGAACACATCAGATATTCAAGAAGACGATGTGGATGAATTCAGCACTATGGGAGTTGTTAATGAATGTAAACACGTTTCTGAACTAGTAGCCAATAAACTTCCTGGATATACTTTATGAAGCTCATACTGAAGTTCTTGAGCTATCTACTTTGTGATTGAACGTTTAGCTTATTGAGATTGCATTATAGCTCATTACATTTCTCTTGGCCCATGAGTAAACTTTATCTGCACAATATGCTATTTATCATATATTTGACAAAATGTGAGTGGTGGAAGAGGTATGCAGTTTTAGCCCTCTACCTTGAAAGTGTTCTTTTTGTCGACCTCTCTGAATCCTTTGGCACAGTGAATAACACCCTCTTCAATGCTTCTCCTCCATTGTCCCGTTCAGCTTCCTTCCTTTCTCATTTCCTACCTATTCAACTGTAGCCCGAGCATCTCTACCAACAGATTCTCTTTCCAATCTCGCGCCTCAGTTTCTCAGAGATCCATCTTTAGCCCCCTCCTCTACATGCTGCCCTGTGGCAGCATCATCTGCTAGAGCAGATCCTACATGTATTGTGACGACACCCAGCTCTACCTCTCCAACATCTCTCACGACCCCTCCCACTGCCTTTGTGTTGTAAGACTGCTTGTCTGACATCCAGCCTTGGGTGAGTTGCAATTGCCAGCAGCTAAACGTTGGGAAGAAGAAAGCCATTATCTTCAGCCCCCGTCACAAATTCCGTACACTTACCACCGACTCCATCTCCCTCCCCAGCAACTGTCTCAGGCGGAACCAAACTGTTCACAACCTTGGCATCCTATTTGACCCCAAGCTGAGCTTCCGACCTTTAACGTCTCCATCACAGTTCGCATACTTCTACCACTGTAACATCACTTGCCTCCACTCCTGGCTCAGTTTATCTGATGGTGCTGAAACCCTCATCCATGCCTTTATCATCTCCAGATTCTAGTATTCCAATGTTCTCTAGGCCATTCTCCACCCTCCCTCTGTAAACTACAACGCATCCAAACTCTGCCACCTGTACCCTATCCTACACAAAGTCCCACTTGCCCATCTCCACCCTGGTTCTCGATGACCTACATTGGCTTCTGGTCTCCCAAAACCTCAAATTTTAATTTCTCATCCTCGTGTTAAAATCCCTCCATAACCTCACCCCTCCCTACCTCGGTAACTTCCTCATGCACTATAACCTTGCCCCCACCTCCACTCGCCCCGAACTCTCCATTTTTCTGACTCTAGCTTCTTGTGCATCCCCGCCCCGCCCCGCCCCCGCTTCATCCCGCCAGTCGTGGCCATGCCTTCAGTCATTAGTGCACTCTACTTCTCTGGTCTATATTTTCAGCATTTTCTGATTTTGTTTTCAGTTTCCAGAATTTGTAGTTTTTTCTTTTTGTTTGAGGTTATCACAATGTTTTATAAAGTAATTCTTTTTTGTCACATTGCACTGCTGTGTCAGACTTCACCATCACACTTTTCGAATATTCAACAAATGACAACTTAGGGTGCTACGAACTGTGACTAAAACCTACCAATAATGCAAAGCCAAACCTGAAACAAATAACTGAATTTTTAAAAATCCTTTTGGCTACAACAAATAGGAACTTAGTAATAACGACACTGAGCAAAATTTTCAAATTGAATTAAAATGTAAACTGAACAATTAAATCACTCAAAATATTTTTTCATCTGCTATTTTTTATCTTAGGCCATCAACTACACAAAGGTAAAGAAAGAACTTACATTTAGATAGCGCCTTTTGCAACTTCAGGATGTCCCGAAGCACTTTACAGTCAATGAAGTACTTTTGACATGTGGTCACTGTTGTAATGTAGGGAAACGCAGCCTCCAATTTGCACACAGCAAGCTCCAACAAACAGCAAGGAGATAAATGGCCAGATAATCTGTTTTAGTGATTTGGTTGAGGGACAAATATTGGCCAGGTCACTGGGAGAACTGATCTGTTCTTCTTTTATGTCCACCTGAGAGGGCAGACAGAGCCTCGGTTTAACGTCTCACCGTAAGGCGGCACCTCCGACAGTGCAACACTCCCTCACTACTGCATTGACATATCAGCCTAAATTATATATTCAGGTCTCTGGTGTTGGGCTTGAACCCACAACCTCTAATTCAGAAGTGAAAATGCTACCGCTGAACCAAGACTGACACCTAAAAAATTCAATTTATAATGTAACTAACTAAAGAATTGCAAAAAGTATGTTGGCTATAAAATTGCCCAAATCTAGTCAGAAATGCATCTATTAAATTTTGCCCCTGAGGTCTAATGTCCGTCAAGAGAATGGGTGTTGAGTATATCACCTACGCTGTATTGATCATAGAATGGTCACACACAGAGGGGGGCCATTCGGCCCATCGAGCCCATGCCAGCTCCCAGCTCTTTGTAAGAGCAATCCAGTTAGTCCCATTCTCCTGCTCTTTCCCCATAGTCCTGCAAATTTTTTCTTTCTCCTATACGTTGTGCCAGTCCACGTTAATCTGCTCCAGCCTACCCTAACCATGATATTTTCTTCGTCTATCAAGACCCACTCTAACCTAGTTCCCACTCACTGGAGCAGGAAAAACCCTTTCCTGCCCCTTTGATCTGTTCATGGCCCCTTAAGGCCTGTAGCCAGGTAGAAGCTGATTTCCAGCACTAAAATCACTTATACTGTCAACACGTTTAGCATTAAAATCCACTCTAAGCTGGCAATGGACCCTGAGAGGCAGGAACCAGTTTGGAAGGTGAGACTAGAAAGTGGAATTGCCCAAAACACTGGTTAAAAAAAAATACCATGTAATAAAAATGTAAATCAGTGGCTGTAATCTACATTGCATGCTATATGGCATAATACCACTACTATTATAAAACAGCATATTCTCTGTTTCACCAACAGCAGGAGATCCACTGGTGATATAATAAAAACTAGGTTTAGCACAAATTTACTGTCTGAAATGTGTCTCAATCATACTGCAAATTTCTCTTTCAACTTTAAAAAAAAATAAAGGCAGTCACTGGGAATGTAGAAAGTCCCCCAGTAACTGAAAATGTCTGATTCCTGCCTGACTCTGCCAATCACCTTTACATGAAAAAAAGCCAGGGTTCTGACCTACAACCTGACACATCAAATCAACTCTGACCTCATCCAATGTTTACTTAACAGCAATTAATTTTGTAACCTTAAAGGGGTACAGCTTCACCTTCCCAGTAGAATAATAAATTATTCATTGTATGGTAAGTATCTGTCCTTATAAAATAACATTATCACCTGGCTTAATATGAACAATGCCACAGAACTATTTAATTACTATTAAGTGGAGGTGTGGTATGTAAGGAAAACATTTCTTAATGCTCTCAGTACCTGTGTCTGCTCGAACAAACAAACATGTTCTAAAGACAATTGCAGGATCCTCATCAGATGCAAAGTGGTTAGTACAGCTTTCCTATAATGGAACATAATGCACCATTCCCCAAACCACCTACAATCAACACCCCAGGAGATCAACTAGTATATCCTTTTATTTTTCCCTTGGAAGGGCTTTACTGTAAAGCAAACCCAGATGCTTCAGATATCCCTAACTTATCTGAATCTAGGACCTCACTTTCGTGAGGACATTTTTCCAACTGGTCACATGACAACAGTTGCCATTTGAAGTGGTAATAATGGGTTAGAGTGGGTCTTCTCACTAACCCTAACCCTAACGCTGCAATATGTGAAGCTTGGAAAGAGTTGTTTTATGAAGCTTAACATGAAGCCTCAGTCAGGGTGTAATATGGTGATAGGAAACTATTGGTAGCTTGCATACTTTGTCCTTGTCATAGCAGTTCATGGTTGTCTCAGAGGTATCAGGAGCCAGTGCTGATAAAGGTAGCTTCGGTCTCCTAGAGCCATGCTTGCACTCTTCTGTCCTCGTCAAATAATCCTAGCACTGTGGATTGCTGGCGGCCAAGTGGGTATTTACGTGCATGAACCTGTTTTGATGGTCACAAATGACCTGCACTTTGATGCAGTGGAAACCCTTATAATTCATGAAGACAATGGGATTGTGGTAAAGGGGTCTATAGGACCACATGGATGCCATCAATTATATTATGGTCTTTGGGGAATCATGCCACATGATAAAATTGCACAGACCTAATAAGCATATTATAATACATTAATAAGTTTCAGCAAGAGTTCCTTAAGTCCCACTCGAAGTTTGTAAACACTGCAGCATGGTGCTCTGGCATCACCAGCAATGGCTACTGGAAAATTTCCCCTGATGAGTGATCATATCCATGTTTAACATGAGTAGGGCCAGCCTGATAGGAAAATCCTATGCATCCCATACTTCCCTTCATCCAACTAAAGATTAGGTATTACAATCCTTAGTGCACCCCAAATTCAGCATTGCAGCTCTGACTTCCTCAGTTTATAATTTAGCCACATAGACAACAATTTATATTTACATAGTGCCTTTAACATAGTAAAACGTCCCAAGGCGCTTCACAGGAGTGTTATCAGACAAAATTTGACACTGAGCCACATAAGGAAATATTAGGACAGGTGACCAAAAGCTTTTATGAAGCATCTTAAAGGAGAGGCGGAGAGGTTTAGAGAGGGCATTCCAGAGCTTAGGGCCTAGGCAGCTGAAGGCATGGCTGCCAATGGTGGAGCGATGAAAATATGGAATGCACAAGAGGCCAGAATTGGAGGAGTACAGAAATCTCGGAGGGTTGTAGGGCTGGAGGAGGTTACAGAGATAGGGAGGGGACGAGGCCATGGAGGGATTTCAAAACAAGGATATGAATTGAACAACTCAAATCAGTCCCAGAAACAATGTTTGGATTGATCGTTAATAAAATTTCATTAGTATATGGCATGACAATGGATACCTATTTGCAGCCCCTTCACCTTGTGAGTCAAAATGGCCACTGACAGTGGTTCATCTAAAGGATTGGTCCCACAGGTAAACAAGCTGCAGAGGACTCACTATGAAGACTTGCTATCCAGTTGATGAAGAAAGGATCAAAACTCAACATGGAACAAATAGTTCTATTCCTCCCTCTCAAGCACCTGTTCATGATCAAGGGGAAAAAGTAGCAAGCTAATTCAAGTTTCAGAAATAAAGTTACTAAATGATTCTTGATAATACTTCCCTGTACCATCTCCAACCTAGAGGCCAAGACTTTAATCAGCCTTTAACAAAGAACTTGGGGGTATTTAGCAAGGTGTCTCCCTAGCTTGCAAATAAGCAAAGCAGTGTAAAAACCACTGAGCTTTGCACCTCTCCTCCCTCAAATAGCTCCTGAAAGGTCAGCTTATCACTTATGACCAAAAGCTATCTTGCATAACATTCACTATAATGCCATCTGCCCAGGTGACTTGTCCATAGATGTTTTCCTCATGATCCTTTCAATCTCACCTCTGGTGATCAGTCTTTACTTGGTTAATCAATCCAGGATATTTTCTTGGTTTTTTTGGCTCACAAAAAAGTGGAGTAGGTGCTGATAGGTAAGCATTAGCATGCTGTACACCAATGATATATCATTACTGATCAATCTATTCTGAACAATCAGAAGAAGAATACCATTTCATGTGATAATGGTTTCTGAGGCTCAGCCTGCCTCGAAACATTGCTCCTTACTAATCAACAATCCAGTCATGATTTATAAAATCCTAGAGAGATGAGGGTAACAGATCCTAAACTGTTACATGCTGCAAGAAGCCACTCACAGTGGTGCGTTAAAGAGTCAATACGGATCAAATATTTTATTGGATGAGTTCATAGTTTATTTCTAAAATTCTGAAGGTTTGTGATGATTTATAAAACGTTTATAATATTCATAGGAAGTACTTACCTCCGTTTTGAAAGTGTTCTCTTTTAGTTTCCTGCTGCATCTTAGGAGCTTCCCTAAATGCCCTCAAAAATGCAAGTATCTCATACTAATATTCTAAATTTAAATTCTGAGTCCTACTTTTATGGTGCAAATACATATGATAAAGAAACTTCATGTGATGAATTTCTGTTTTAGCTTGCTTAAAGCCATTACAAAATTAAAGGTATATCATGACAGCTTTACGTTATACCTAAATAGAGAAAGAATTATGCAGCAATTATCATTGTTTTATTAAGTTGCAATAGCAAACGCAGATGCTTGCTTAATATTTTCTTCAATAAACAGATGCAGGTTCCTGTGAAATGTGATAGTAATTGCCAGATGTGTTCATTGCTATTATAGTCCCAGAAATGTCACCCTAATTCACACAAGAAATTCTGAATGTGCCATGAAAGACACTTGACATGTGGTAATACATTTTTTTTTACAGTCCATCACCTTCAGTTTATTATATGCATACTGTCTTGTGGCTGATTTTCTGTGTGGCTGATTACCTGAATGATTGGTATGAAGGCACAAATAGAAACTCATTTCAAAAAAGTAAATTGCACAACAATGCTTATATAGTGCGATAAGGTGTAGAATATTGGACTTAAATAGTCCATCTTTGGCATTATGCAATCATTCAGGATTTTTCTGGATGATCTAACCTCTGTATTCCTTCATATGTGGCTTCAAAACATTAAACATCTGCTGAAATCTGAACTCGCTCTTAGTAAATCAGTGTGACCCCAAATTGTTTACTTCAGTTGATTAAATGCAATTTTAAAAAAGCTGGAAATCATTTTTTTGACTTGTAGATTAACATTGAAAATAAATGTTATTGTTTAGTGTAGTTATTAATGTTGATTGTCATTCTTTGTCTCATCCCCAAGTTAGCTCTGTCCGACCATACTATCTTCCTTGATTGACAGAGCAGCATATCCCAGACTGTAGCAGTGTCCAAAACCAGAAAGTGTATCACTTGACTTCAAGAGATATTCTTGAGTGATGAAGGAAAGGATTCTTCCCCAGATGTTTTTGACACCCTCTTCCGGTCCAGTTGAGACTGTCAAATATGGTCATAAAGTATGCCAGTTGTTTTATATGTAGCTTATTAGTTGCTTTAGATGTAATATTAATACTTCTTGTGCCATCAGAAGAGTACTATATATTCAGAAATAAAAACAGAATATGCTGGAAAAGCTCAGCAAATCAGGCAGCATCTGTGGAGAAAGAAACAGAGTTAACATTTCAGGTTGAAGACCTTTCGTCAGAACCTGAAACGTTAACTCTGTTTATTTCTCCACAGATGCTGCCAGATTAGATGAGCTTTTCCAGCATTTTCTGTTTTTATTTCAGATTTCCAGCATCCGTAGTATTTTGCTTTTGACTATATATTCAGATATCTGCAAAGAAAAAATTCTAATTTTTTCTTAAATTTTCAGTTCCCACACTACTGCTTCCTCCTTCATCCAGGAACGTGGGTGTCAGTTCATTTCATGGAACTTCTGAACAGGCACTGTAATTTGTGGCTAACCAACAAGTGCATGTCTCCCAAGACAGAATCGTCCTTATATTGTCTCCGCCCCTCTGAAAGGGGGCACTGCTTTCTTTGTTGTTCATAGCGTAACAGTTGGTCAACAACTGGAAAAACTGACTTCAAAGAGGTCAGACTGTCAGTTGAACAGCTTTCCACCTTTTGTCAGCATCAAGCACATCCAAGTCAGGTATAGAATGGCAAATGCAAAGTAAAGATGCCTGTGGTCTGCTCCAAAAACAAATCAATATCTCAAAAACAAATGAATTGGTCGTTAAGTACTTTCAAAAGGGAATGCTTGTAAACAGGAATATTGAAGGGAAGGAGTGGGATTCGACCAGGTGGTTCATATGGAGAAAAACACAGACGCAGACTTGATGGGCCGAGTGGCCTGTTTCTGTGCTGTAATATTCTGTGATTCTATTCTATGCTGACTTTGTTCCAAATTATTGGCAGCGTTGTGTTGGGGACCCAAGATCACTAGGATTTGGGTTGAGATTGTCCAAACTCATTTCACATAGGACTTGTAAAGCTGACAAAGAGACAAGGTTTTCAACCCATCAGTCTAGGCTGGATTCATATCTGGGTAACAGAGTGGAAGAACGTTATTCTAATCCACTACATCACCTTGACTCCTGAAACACTAGGATTTATATTGTGGTGCTGCCAGAGAAATTAAAGCATCACTTTTATAACTTAGAATTCCTTCATCAAATTCTAAGTAGAATATGTATGCATCCTTTCCTTATTAAACACAGGTTGCTTTATTCCTCTCAAATTGTCCCTCCATTTCTCCCCTTACCCTTCTTTGTCTGAGGTCACTGACTCATGCTGAGGTACAGTTCCAGTATTATCTTAAGTCCATTATCTAAGTGGCCATCCTTTGTGTGTAAGCCTGGACGATAACTGTTGACAGACTATTCAATTAATACCCTGTATGCAATATTGGATTATTAGACAGCACCCACATGAGTTTGGGTCCTATTGGACCTGAAATTATGTAACAGCCAGGAGATGGCAGAACAGATCAGAGTCAGAGCATGCCTTGGGAACAGTGACCACAATATGGTGGAGTTTATGGTTACGTTTGTGATGGAAGAAACAATAAGTACAATAGAAACATTTAACTTTAGAGAGGCAGAATTTGAAAGATGATCTCAGAAAATTGGACTGGACAGCACTGTTAGAGGAGAAAACATGGAGAGAAAATTGATCTTGTTTAAAAATACTATATACGGAGTTCAGAACAGATACATACGCTAGAGAAGGAGTATAATAGAAGGAAAAGATTGATATGGGTAGTATTGATAGTGGTAGTGCCACACCTGGAGAGCAGGGTAATATTTTGGTCACTGTACTACGGGTCATTTGGCCCAACTAGTCTAAGCCAGTGTTTATATTCCACACGACCTCCTCCCACTCTAATGACCACTTCACACCCTGGCCCCATTTCCCTCTACTCCCTCATGTATTCATCAAACCTCCCCTTAAATGCAGCAATGCTATCTGCTTCAACCACGTGGCAGCAAGTTCCACATTCTCGCCACTCTCTGTGTAAAGAAATTCCTCCTAAATTCTTTATTTGATTTGTTAGTGTCTATCTTATATATATGCCCCCTTGTTCTGGACTCCACAGCAAAGATATCCTTTAGAGGCAGTGCAGAAAAGGGCAACCAAACTGATTCTGAGCTAAAATCATCTAACCTTTGAGGAGATTTTGAAGAGCCTGAGATTGTTTATTTGGGAGAGGAAAAGGTTCAGGGGAGACGTTATTGAAGTATTCAAGATTCTTAAGGGAATAGATAAATTGAATCCCAATGATATGTTTGAGATTAGCACAAACTCTAGAACCAGAAGACACGAGCTCAAGCTTACAACACGGAAGGTGTAGAGACAGCTTAGGTTTAACTACTTTACACAGAGGGTGGTGAATGTTGGAATTGATTGTCCTAGGAGGCAATTACTGTGAAAAAATTTAAGGGAGAATTACCTGAGAGAGTGCACAACTGACAGGAATTAGCTTTTGGGACTAGCCAGCTGTCTTTTCCGGTTCGGTACTTTCCTATGCGAATTGGTAGTTTCACTCAGAGTGGCTAAAAGGATGCCTGATGCAAGAAACAGAATAAATCACATTGCAGGAGTGGCCACCTTTCTGAGTCTAAGCAATTTAGAGGGCGCTTTACTCTGCATATGTTCATGTTATTTCTGATGGTGCTTGATGATGTCACAGGGCAACAAAAGTAGAAACATTTTTTTCATCTCTCCAGATCATTGATGAAGGTAATATTTCACCAATACATACTTTTTAAGAATTGGAGAAAATGAAGAAGTTTTCAAACCAAAAAAAATCCCTATGCACCTCAAACTATAGGCGAGGACCCTTCTGTATAGCAAGGCTTTACCGGGCAAGATTCCAACCATGATTTTACTACAAACTTTCTTTGAATAGTATTATTCCATTATTTCTAATGGACACATTAGACACAAGTGCAAGTACAGCACATGTGTGGAGGAAATAATTTCCAAGACACCTTTTACATAGAATTACATAGAATCTACAGCACAGCAACGGGTCATTTGGCCCAACTAGTCTAAGCCAGTGTTTATATTCCACACGATCTCCTCCCACTCTAATGACCACTTCACACCCTGGCCCCATTTCCCTCTACTCCCTCATGAATTCATCAAGCCTCCCCTTAAATGCAGCAATGCTCTCTGCTTCAACCACTCCACGTGGCAGCAAGTTCCACATTCTCACCACTGTGTAAAGAAATTCCTCCTAAATTCTTTATTTGATTTGTTAGTGTCGATCTTATATATATGCCCCCTTGTTCTGGACTCCACAGCCTTCATAATTTTAAAGACCTCTATCAGGTCTCCTCATAGTCTTCTTTTTCCAGAGAAAAGAGCCCCAGCCTGCACAATCTTTCCTTTTAGTTGCATCCACTCAATTTTGGAAACAACCTTGTCGATGATTTTACAGTTTGCTTGGATTGCAATGAAAATGAGTACGGCAGAGCTCCAGACATTCATTCCCATTAGCCTCGCACTACCAGTACACTTCTTTCCACAGTTACCAACAAACATGACTCAGTCACTTTAGGACTCAAGAAACCTGTGATTCAGAGCAGCTGCATCAGTGTTAACAGGGCAGTGGACTGAAGTATGGACAGCCTTTCCTCCATGGCCCGTGTCAGATACAGCTTGCTAGTTTTACCCCTGCTTATATTTTTGACATGAGGTGATGCCCCAGGTATATGGCTAACTCATGACTGAAAATCTCCACTACCTATCTATGTATTCACTATGCTACCATGTCTCTGTGGAGTCTTTTTTTAGTTTGGTATACTTTATGCTTATGGTCTATAAAAAACAACTGAGCGCATTATAAAAATAATGTACTATTATGTCAGTTTCTTGAATCAAATGTGAAAAGGTTTGCTTTAGAGCAACAGGAATACTACTGCACATGAAAACCTCATCCTGCCTGAGCCAGTATATTTTTCTACCCTCTTGTACTCTTATTGTTTCACTGGGAAAATGATCATGGTTGCAGTATAAAATCATTAATTAGATTTGCTGTACAATCAGTTCCTGAAGCTACTTGCCTCTGGTGCTGAGTACTGTGCTCTGATTGATGTTTTGATAGTATTCTGCATTAGCTCAGTAATTATAGTTATAATAAAATCGTGAAAATCATTGTTAAACCAAAGTGTCTTTATCACCAGATTGAATTGCAGTTCCACCATATAATAATGAGGGAAAAATGTACTATAAATGACAAGTGGCCCAGCAGTTTAAGCAGAAAAGTGGCAGATATCCAGCTGGAGGTTTGAGTCCCAGCTGTTAGATGGAATGCTTCATGCGAGTGAATGATTCGACCTCAGTTTTTTGCCTTTCGGGTAGGGGAAGTGGCTAAAAATTGACTGATTATCTCAATTTGTTCCGCAATCATAGAGCAAAGGTAGTCCTGGTGATGTCTAGAACTTTCACTACCCCATCTGCTTAGTCAGAATCAGGATGGGGAAATTGGACTGGGAGCTAGTGGCATCTCGAAGGGAAAAGTCTGCAGAGGGAAGCGCAATAAAAAGTCCATTACAAATGTCAAAATGTGAATGAGTAATGACCACCTGAAATACAAAATAAATGAGTGACATATGTTGTAGAATGTTATCAGCTGAGAAAAGTAAATGTGAATGTGTGTGGTTATAAGTAATGGTGGAAAAAATCATGACCAAATGAAATGCAATGATTAACTGTTTCTGTGTATGTGTATGTACACTCATCTCTGTAAAGCATTGAAGTATAATGTATTTATACAAGTATTTAAATATGAGCTAAAAAACAATCCAGATGTATTTTTTGGCACTATCAGGGTTAGTGATTGAAGCAGGGACCATGTCAATATTCAAGAATAGATTTAGATAGGTGATTGAAGGAAAGGGGGATAAAAGGGTACAGGAATAGGCGGGCACATGGGATTAAGACCACTGATACAGACTGTTTGGGTCAAATGGCCTGTTTCTGTGTTATCATTTCTATGTAATGCTATGTGTCCACCCAACCATGTTCCTACTGCCTGCATCACTAACACCCATTTCTCCTCTTCATCAGGATCTATCCGTAACATGCGCGATTCTCTGGGTTACTCTTAACAGGAATTTGAAGCCATAGGTCTGAGAACAGAAAGAATGTATGCATAGAGCACATCAGTTATTAAGTGGAGGAGTCCTTGTTCTCAATATATTTCTAATCATATCTTGCAAATTTAGCAATTGAAGTGTTTCAGGATATTTTTTAAATACAATAAATATTTGTATTTATATTGTGCTTTCATGTTGAAACATCTCAAAGTCCTCGTCTCATTTTGGGATTTTTGATCATTAATTTATTCTTCACAGAAAGAATCTGGGAGTAAGTTGTGTTTTAGTGTTCCAAGGTCCCTCACTTCCTCGACATCTCTCAGTATCCTCCCATTTATTGTGTACTCCCTTGCCTTGTTTGCCCTCCCCAAATGCATTACCTCACATTTTTCCGGATCGAATTCCATTTGCCACTTTTCTGCCCATCTGACCAGTCCATTGATATCCTCTTGAAGTCTACAGTTTTCCTCCTCACTATCAACCACATGGCCAATTTTTGTATCATCTGCAAACTTCTTAATCATGCCCCCTACATTTAAGTCCAAATCATTAATATATATCACAAAAAGCTTCAGTGCATGAAGCACAGCGCATGAAGCACAGAAGCACAGTGCTTCATGCACTGAATTGCTGATTGAGCGCAGTGATCGTTGTACAATCTAAATTGTGTTTCAACAGTAAGTTGCAATGACATTTCGTTCTCAAGGGATTAAGGTGTCCACTTTATAAGTTCTAGTTAAAACTGTCAGAAAAATCAGTTGTCAACCTGTTAGCTTTGTTTATCTGGACAAAGCAAAATCCAGAAGATGTTCCATATATTCACAACCTCGGGGATCTTTAAACTGTTTTCTACCCTGGTACTACTTACATAAAGTTATTTGGAATTAGTTCATTCCACATGAACAAAATTGCTGATTTCCTTTATTATGCTTAAAGATAATAACTAACTACAGAAGAACTTAATTCATTGAGTAATAATGTGTCAACCTAGTCTGTAAAATATTTATTGACATAGAGTAAGAACAAGTTTATCGATTTTGAAATATGACAAGACATTGACTCCATCCATTTCATCTGTTTTATCGACAAATTCAAACTTGTTGACAAGAAAATCAACTTTACCAGCTTTGTAATTAACTCCACCAATTGTACTAAATGTGTAAGAAGTGCTGACTTTTGTTAGTGATACTTTTTTGTGCTTGGTCAATGTGGAATACAGGTCTTACAGAATTTGTACACACTATTAATGTGCTATAAATGGAGTAATTTTGAGGGTGCACAGGTGCGTTGTTATCACTCTGCACAATCCACTTCTTTCTGTCAATTTCAAGCCGAATTATAGGGGACCCATTGCAGTAGTTTTGATATGCAATGAATAGGCATAAAATTTAAATCTTGGTTTAAGTATCCTGTTTTTGTATATGTCCTGATTAATATTTCTATGGATAGCGGTAGCCTTGTTTCCTGAAAAATGTGGTTATTATTTATTGTTATTAGCTAACAAACAACTCAATGGTTACACCTAGGTAAGGAGCCATGACTGCTAGAATGAGGAAGAAGAGAGAGAACGCCCTCAAATATCAACTATTAGCTCCCCTGCACCCTTCTCAAAAAAGTTAGTTGATAATTGTAACTCTCTCAGAAATACCATGACCTCTGATCTAACTTATTCCCTGTGGCTTCACCTACTAATAGAGAAATTATATAAATCAACCTGAATCTGAGGGTGCGTTTGTTTTGTATGGCACTGAAGGCAGTCTTAACGAGAGGGTGTAAAGTACTTAAACCACTCTATTATCTCTTCCACATCAAATGTTATTTTGACAATTAGAAAATGCACATCCATTATTTGCTCTTTAGAGTATTATTGTGGGATAACTCAGTGTTAATAATTGATAGGTAGCCATTTCATTTTAAAGCCTGAATAACCCAAGGGATTTTTAAAAAAATCTAAGACACATTTGGATTTACGGGAATTTAATTCTTTAAATAGTTATACAAATAATTATATATTGGCTGCGAGGCTTTTAAAATATTTACAAATCTAATAAGTTTTAATATTGGTTTGACCTTCTAGAATGCTGGAAAGGACACTATCAGAGTAATTTTTGAATGCAAAGTCCACACAAGCAACATCTGGCCTCGGGAATACATAATTCCATTATGACTCCTGATCCTAGTTTGTGTTAAAATCAATAAGGGAAGAAGAGTTGGGTATCAGAATTCAACAGTCGCAATGAAATGGTTGTGCCATAAGGTGACTCTACCACTGGGGACCTGAGGTGCGTAATTATTCAGTACAAGACATTGGCAGTTCCTGCAGGGCTGAATTTATTGAGGTTATATTGCAGCCAGACTTTTTTTAATCCATTTGTGGGATGCGGGCGACGCTGGCAAGGCCAGCATTTATTGCCCATCCCTAATTGCCCTCGAGAAGGTGGTAGTGAGCTGCCTTCTTGAACTGCTGCAGTCCATGTGGTGAAGGTTCTCCCACAGTGCTGTTAGGTGGAGAGTTCCAGGATTTTGACCCAGCGACGATGAAGGAACGGCGATATATTTCCAAGTCGGGATGGCGAGTGATTTGAAAGGGAATGTGCAGGTGGTGTTGTTCCCATGTGCCTGCTGCCCTTGTCCTTCTAGGTGGTAGAGGTCGTGGGTTTGGAAGGTGCTGTCGAAGAAGACTTTGTGAGTTCCTGCAGTGCATCCTGTGGATGGTACATACTGCAGCCACGGTGCACCAGTGGTGAAGAGAGTGAATGTTTAGGGTGGTGGATGGGGTACCAATCAAGCGGGCTGTTTAGTCCTGGATGGTGTCGAGCTTCATGAGTGTTGTTGGAGCTGCACTCATCCAGGCGAGTGGAGAGTATTCCATCACACTCCTGACTTGTGCCTATTAGATGGTGGAAAGGCTTTAGGGAGTCAGCAGGTGAGTCACTCGCCACAGAATACCCAGCCTCTGACCTGCTCTTGTAGCCACAGTATTTACGTGGCTACAAGAGCAGGTCCAGTTAAGTTTCTGGTCAATGGTGACCTCCAGGTAGTTGATGGTGGGGGATTCGGCGATGGTAATGCCGTTGAATGTCAAGTGGAGGTGGTTAGACACTCTCTTGTTGGAGATGGTCATTGCCTGGCACTTGTCTGGCGCAAATGTTATTTGCCACTTCTCAGCCCAAGCCTGAAGATGTTGTCCAGGTCTTGCTGCATGCGGGCATGGACTGCTTCATTATGTGAGGGGTTGCGAATGGAACTAAACACTGTGCAATCATCAGCGAACATCCCCATTTCTGACCTTATGATGGAGGGAAGGTCATTGATGAAGCAGCTGAAGATGGTTGGGCCTAGGACGCTGCGCTGAGGAACTCCTGCAGCAATGTCCTGGGCTGAGAGGATTGGCCTCCAACAACCACTACCATCTTCCTTTGTGCTAGGTATGACTCCAGCCAATGGAGAGTTTTCCCCCTGATTCCCATTGACTTCAATTTTACTGGTGCTCCTTCGTGTCACACTCGGTCAAATGCTGCCTTGATGTCAAGGGCAGTCACTCTCACCACCTCTGGAATTCAGCTCTTTTGTCCTTGTTTGGACCAAGGCTGTAATGAGGTCTGGAACCGAGTGGTCCTGGCGGAACCCAAACTGGTGAGCAGGTTATTGGTGAGTAAGTGCCGCTTGATAGCACGGTCAACGACACCTTCCAACACTTTGATGATGATTGAGAGTAGACTGATGGGGCGGTAATTGGCCGGATTGGATTTGTCCTGCTTTTTGTGGACAGGACATACCTGGGCAATTTTCCACATTGTCAGGTAGATGTCAGTGTTGTAGCTGTACTGAAACAGTTTGGCTAGAAGCATGGCTAGTTCTGGAGCACAAGTCTTCAGCACTACAGCCGGGATGTTGTTGGGGCCCATAGCCTTTGTTGTATCCAGTGCACTCAACTGTTTCTTGATATCACATGAAGTGAATCGAATTGGCTGAAGACTGGTTTCTATGATGGTGGGGATATCGGGAGGAGGCCGAGATGGATCATCCACTTGGCACTTCTGGCTGAAGATGGTTGCAAAAGCTTCAGCCTTGACTTTTGCACTCACGTGCTGGACTCTGCCATCATTGAGGATGGGGATGTTCACAGAACCTTCTTCTCCCGTTAGTTGTTTAATTGTCCACCACCATTCACGACTGGATGTGGCAGGACTACACAGCCTTGATCTGATCCGTTGGTTGTGGAATCGCTTAGCTCTGTCTATAGCATGTTGCTTCCGCTGTTTCGCATGCATATAGTCCTGTGTTGTAGCTTCACCAGGTTGGCACCTCATTTTTAGGTACGCCTGGTGCTGTTCCTGGTATGCTCTTCTACACTCCTCATTGAACCAGGGTTGATCCCCTGGCTTGTTGGTAATGGTAGAGTGAGGAGTATGCCGGGCCATGAGGTTACAGATTGTGCTGGAATATAATTCTGCTGCTGCTGATGGCCCACAGCGCCTCATGGATGCCCAGTTTTGAGCTGCTAGATCTGTTCTGAATCGATCCCATTTAGCACGGTGGTAATGCCACACAACACGTTGGATGGTGTCCTCAGTATGAAGACAGGACTTCGTCTCCACAAGGACTGTGTGGTGGTCACTCCTACCAATACCGTCATGGACAGATGCATCTGCAAGGTAGAGTGGTGAGGATGAGGTCAAGTAGGTTTTTCCCTCGTGTTGGTTTGCTCACCACCTGCTGCAGGCCCAGTCTGGCAGCTATGTCGTTCAGGACTCGACCAGCTCGGTCAGTAGTGGTGCTACCAAGCTACATTGAAGTCCTCCACCCAGAACACATTCTGTGCCCTTGCTACCCTCAGTGCTTCCTCCAAGTGGTGCTCAACATGGAGGAGGACTGATTCATCAGCTGAGGGAGGGCGGTAGGTGGTAATCAGCAGGAGGTTTCCTTGCCCATGTTTGACCAGATGCCATGAGATTTCATGGGGTCTGGATTCAATGTTGAGGACTCCCAGGACCACTCCCTCCTGACTGTATATCACTGTACCGCCACCTCTGGTGGGTCTGTCCTGCCGGTGGGGCAGGACATACACAGGGCTGGTGATGCAAGAGTCATGCAGACACTCCAGAGCAATTGAGCACAAGTTGCAGAAGCCATAAATTACAGCCATATATTTAAAGCTTACAACATCCTGGAAGAGATACTTTGAACCAATGTTGAAAATTAAAGCGTATCAAGTGTCCAACAATTGTTCCCCATCAATCCTATTCCGCTCATTGCACTAGGCAAAAGGCAGTTCTGAATGAAGTCTCCCCCATTTGCTGTAACATTCTATGATACAGTAATACTGGTAAAGAATGCAATGTTTGGGCAATGAAGGACAGGAATATTTAATTTCTCATAAGGTGAATTTTCAGATCAGGACCACTGGGAGAAAATCAGAGGGCAAATTTACCTGGGCCACACATAATGCATTTCTTCGTAGCTGGATACAGGAAGTACAGACAGAACCCTGGAAGCAGGTCACTTGTGTGGTCTTCTTCATGGTAAGGGAATGACGTGTGATTTTGGGAGGTGGGGGTAACTAAAAAGAACTGTCGGAAATTTTAGAAAATTGTATAATTTCGAACCTGTCTGGAAAAATTAGAAACAATAGGAAATCAGGAGAAAATGGGATGACAAGGGCAGGAAATATGCAAAATAATCAGAACATGAGTTAAGTGCATAGTGAGAAGAAATTAAAATAAAGATTGGGAAAAACATCAAGTGACTGAGGAGAATAGAACGGGAAAATCTGTATAAACCTATTTGCTTCAACTAGTGAGGGACTTGTGCTAAAAATCAGTAACACCTGACGCAAACGTCTCAGACTCTTCCATCACCATCCCTGGGTATGTCTTGTCCCACCGGCAGGACAGACCCACCAGAGGTGGCGGTACAATGATATACAGTCAGGAGGGAGTGGCCCTGGGAATCTGCAACATTGACTCCGGACCCCATGAAATCTCATGGCATCAGGTCAAACATGGGCAAGGAAACCTCCTGCTGATTACCACCTACCGTCCTCCCTCAGCTGATGAATCAGTCCTCCTCCATGTTGAGCACCACTTGGAGGAAGCACTGAGGGTAGCAAGGGCACAGAATGTACTCTTGGTGGGGGACTTCAATGTCCATCACCAAGAGTGGCTCGATAGCACCATTACTGACTGAGCTGGCCGAGTCCTGAAGGACATAGCTGCCAGACTGGGTCTGTGGCAGGTGGTGAGCGAACCAACACGAGGGAAAAACCTACTTGACCTCGTCCTCGCAAATCTACCTGTCGCAGATGCATCTGTCCATGACAGTATTGGTAGGAGTGACCACCACACAGTCCTTGTGGAGACAAAGTCTCGTCTTCACACTGAGGACACCATCCAACGTGTTGTACAAACTGGCAACTGTTGGAGATGTGAATACAGAACGTCCTGGCATGTTTGATATGAAAGGAAAGGCCAAGTGGGATGCATGGCATGCTCGCACAGGAACGAGTAAAGAAGATGCGATGAAGATGTACATCTTAAAAGTTCAAGAGCTGAAAGAAAGGCATGGCATGAATTAAAATATGATTACCACCGTGCTAAATGGGATAGATTCAGAACAGATCTAGCAGCTCAAAACTGGGCATCCATGAGGGGCTGTGGGCCATCAGCAGCAGCAGATTTGTATTCCAGCACAATCTGTAACCTCATGACCCGGCATATTCCTCACTCTACCATTACCAACAATGTGGAGATGCCGGTGATGGACTGGGGTGGACAAATGTAAGGAGTCTTACAACACCAGGTTATAGTCCAACAGCTTTATTTGAAATCACAAGCTTTCGGAGGCTTCCTCCTTCGTCCACAAAAAGCAGGCCAAATCCAATCACAGCCCCATCAGTCTACTCTCAATCATCAGCAAAGTGATGGAAGGTGTCGTCAGCAGTGATATCAAGCGGCACTTACTCACCAATAACCTGCTCACCGATGCTCAGTTTGGGTTCCGCCAGGGCCACTCAGCTCCAGACCTCATTACAGCCTTGGTTCAAACATGGACAAAAGAGCTGAATTCCAGAGATGAGGTGAGAGTGACTGCCCTTGACATCAAGGCAGCATTTCACCGAGTGTGGCACCAAGGAGCCCTAGTAAAATTGAAGTCAATGGGAATCAGGGGGAAAACTCTCCAGTGCCTGGAGTCATACGTAGCACAAAGGAAGATGGTAGTGGTTGTTGGAGGCCAATCATCTCAGCCCTAGGACATTGCTGCAGGAGTTCCTCAGGGCAGTGTCCTAGGCCCAACCATCTTCAGCTGCTTCATCAATGACCTTCCCTCCATCATAAGGTCAGAAATGGGGATGTTCGCTGATGATTGCACAGTGTTCAGTTCCATTTGCAACCCTTCAGATAATGAAGCAGTCCGAGCCCGCATGCAGCAAGGCCTGGACAACATCCAGGCTTGGGCTGATAAGTGGCGGGTAACATTCACGTCAGACAAGTGCCAGGCAATGACCATCTCCAACAAGAGAGTCTAACCACCTGCCCTTAACATTCAATGGCATTACCATCACCGAATCCCCCACCATCAACATCCTGGGGGTCACCATTGACCAGAAACTTAACTGGACCAGCCACGTAAATACTGTGGCTACAAGAGCAGGTCAGAGGCTGGGTATTCTGTGGCGAGTGACTCACCTGCTGACTCCCTGAAGCCTTTCCACCATCTACAAGGCAGAAGTCAGGAGTGTGATGGAATACTCTCCACTTGCCTGGATGAGTGCAGCTCCAACAACACTCAAGAAGCTTGACACCATCCAGGACAAAGCAGCCCGCTTGATTGGCACCCCATCCACCACCCTAAACATTCACTCCCTCCACCACCGGCACACAGTGGCTGCAGTGTGTACCATCCACAGGATGCACTGCAGCAACTCGCCAAGGCTTCTTCGACAGCATCTCCCAAACCCGCAATCCCCATCACCTAGAAGGACAAGGGCAGCAGGCACATGGGAACAACACCACCTGCACGTTCCCCTCCAAGTCACACATCATCCCAACTTGGAAATATATCGCCATTCCTTCATCATCGCTGGGTCAAAATCCTGGAACTCCCTTCCTAACAGCACTGTGGGAGAACCTTCACCACACGGACTGCAGCAGTTCAGGAAGGCGGCTCACCACCACCTTCTCAAGGGCAATTAGGGATGGGCAAGAAATGCTAGCCTTGCCAGCAACGCCCACATCCCATGAACGAATAAAAAAAATGCTTATGCTTTTTGCCTATCGTAATTGTTATTAATATGCCAGAATATGAAATGGTGGAAAACGCAGTTTGTCTTGAAAAATCAGTCACTGCAAAGGAATTCTTCCACGCACTGAATTGTTCCCTGTTGAAGATGTAGATTATGTGAACAAAAAGGAGTGACTGAAAAGGCAAACAGTTGAAGAGTATCCATAGCAACCAGTGACCTGAAGTCATGCTGAATGTTCAAGGTCAGAGGCAAAGCAAAATGGCAGATCATTCACGAACATCAAGGATTCCATGTCGATTATCTTTCACAAGTAGATGTATTTTTCTCTCAACTTAGAGGACACAAGACACCCCTCACAGCGCACCCTTTTGTCCTATATAGTTTTATACTGATAGTGAACCTGACTCCATAACCAAGAGAGGAATAACTCATCAGCTCGGAATGCTGGTTGTGTTCATTATTTTAATGGACTTGTGTATCAGAGGGTAGCTGTCTATTCTGTTTATACCTCAATTTTTGTCATCAGTGTTTAAGTGGATCAAAACATTCCTCTCTGGCTTATGGTTTTTGTATCATGGAGTAAATTATAGCAAGCATAATCTATGTGTTAACATAAAGTGGATGTGTCTAAATATTTCCCACATCACATCCTCCGTATGGGGACAAAATAGAGTATTGGCTCTAATCTGCAAGATTTCATCACACAAGATGAAATTGAACTGATAATTTTGCTATGATAGCTGTAATCAGAATCCCAGTCGTTGTCACTTGTATCGCTCTATTACACTGGCTCTGTGTTAACATGTCAGGCACTGAGTTAGGCCGGTCAGAATAACTGAGGCAGACGCACAACGGCTATAAAATTATATAAAGAATATAAAGCATACCAGGGAATAATTACAAAGCAGTAACCTAAGCGAGGAATTCAATGAAATGGAAATTTCATTATCTTTCAAATTGGAGGGACCCTCTTGGTGGAAAATAGAGTCTCTAACCTCATACAGGGTGTCATTCAGGTGCTATAGCAATACCCTGGGCAGAGGAATGAAGGCTCTCGAACAACACAGAATGCGGGGAGAGCTTCTGGAGTGGGTCAGAAATTGGCTCAATCAGAGGAAGCAAAGAGTAATTGTAGAGTGGCATCAGAATGGCAGAAGGTGTTTAGTAGGGTGTCTCAGGAAAGGAAACCTGCTCTCCTTACCTTGTCTGACCTATATGTGACTCCAGTTACACACCAACGTGGTTGGCTTTTAACTCCCCTCTGAGGTGGCCTAGCAAGGCACTCAAACTGCTAAAAGGGAAAAGAATAATAAAACCGGATGGACCATTTGGCTGTGACCCAGGCACCAGGACACAACAAAGGCAGACCCACCAGAATTGGGGGCACAGTGATATATAGTCAGCGGGGAGAGTCGCCCTGCAAGTCCTCAGCATTGACTCCGGACCCCACGAAGGCTTCAGGTCAAACATGAGCAAGGAAATCTCCTGCTGATTACCATCTACCACTGATGAATCAGTACTCTCCATGTTGAACACTTGGAGGAAGCACTAAGTGCACAGAACGTACACTGGGCAGGGGGATTCAATGTCCATCACAAAGAGTGAGACAGATGAAGGTGACCATTTGGCCAATCTTAATTCACCCATCCACAGATCCCTATCTATTTGTTTCTTAAATTATTCAAGGGGTTTTGTCTCCAATTCTCTACAAGGAAGTCCATTCCGAGTGTTGTTCATTCTTTGTATGAAGAACAACTTCCTATTATTAGGCCAAAATCTGTCTTTTACTAACTTGAACCTGTGTCCTCTTGTCCTACTTTAATGGTTTAGTTTGAAGTAATTTCCTGTACCATTTACTATCTTTAATGATCTTTAAAGTCGGTCTATATTGCTGATTTAGAAATCCAAGTTTTTCTCGAATGTTTCCCAGGTTCTATTTATCATGTCAAAAATCAGGAGAAATCGAGAGAAAAAATGGATCTCAAAAAAATCCAGGTAAATTTGGAGAAAATAAGTAATACTGTAATAGGTTTATTTGGAATATTGCCAGAAGTTAAGAAACCAAACAAATGGTTTAAAAAAGACATCATTAAGCTAAATGACAAGCCACAATTATTTACACTCCAGTGTTGCCACAGATACACCAGTCACTGAGCACCCAGCACTCCCAGAATCATAGAAATTTACAGCACAGGAGGCCATTCTGCCCATCGTGTCCGTGTCAACCGAGAAAGGGCTTATCATGCCTAATCCCGCTTTCCAGCACTTGGTCTGTAGCCTTATAGGTTATGGCACTTCAAATGCAAATCCAAGTACTTTTTAAATGTAATGAGGGTTTCTGAGGTAAAGAACGGTTAGGACAAGATGGTGCATCAGATTCAAGGGGGGGAAAGGAACAGTTTCAATTCTTCAATTTTTAAAAAACATTTAAGGTAGACCCTACTGTGAGTGAGAACAGAAGTCTTTACAGGGCTGAATGGTTGTTACTTTTTGGGTTTTATTTTTTATTCACTTTCAGTACTAATGAACTTATCTCAGAATATTCTTTTAAAATGAAGCCCAACTCCTTTCTTTATGAGGCTTTGCCTATGACTGCTGTATAGCTGTCTCTATGTGGAATACTGAAAAGTGCACATGGCTAAAAGGAACAATGTAAAGTTAAGAGCTAGTTACAATAAGTCATTATTTGAACAGGAGCTAAATGTAGAATACTAAGCAAAAGTATTACAGCTATACCTTTGTAATTTAGGAATTTGAACACTCCAAAGCCCATTGTGCTTCTTTCCTAGGTCACTATAACACCAGTCTAGGAAGATACAACACAGAATGCTCTCCCTCAATGAAGGACACGCCGACGTTTCTTTCCTAATTTAAATCCAGCTTTTTTGGGCTGAAGAAATAGAAGCTTTGAATTTATAATTTGACCCAGAGTCAAAATCTAGGTCCATTGGTATTGTTGGGTTTAGTCTGTCACTTGGTGACTACAGGCAGGATACTCTCACTATTGAACTCACCTAGAAACAAGTTTCTGCTGTGAAATGCATACGCATCACATTACTGATGTCATCAAGCTTTAATGAACCCTATCTTATATACCACTGGTTGCCTCCTTTCAAGGTCGAAAGGCCCAAGTTTCTCCAGTCTTTCTTCATAATTCAGGCCACTGACACTAGGAACATAGAAACAGGAGTTGGCCATTCAGTCCCTCAAGCATGTTCTGCCATTCAATTAGATCGTGGCTGATCAGTACCTTGATACCCTCACCTAACAAAAAAAATCTCAGTCTTGAAAATTTCAATTGACCCAGCATCCATGGCCTTTTGAGGGAAGAGAGTTCTAGATTTCCACTACCCTTTGTGTGAAAAAGTGCTTCCTGAGACCAGTTTAACCTCGGTGGTGGGGAAGCTTTTAGAAACAATAACCTGGGACAAAATTAATAGTCACTTAGACAAGTGTGGATTAATAAGGGAAAGCCAGCATGGATTTGTTAAAGGCAAATAGTGTTTGACTAACTTAGAATCATAGAAAGGTTACAGCACGGAAGGAGGCCATTCAACCCATCGAGTCCGTGCCAGCTCTATGCAAGGGCAATCCAGCAAGTCCCACTCCCCCACCCATTCCTCTAGCCCTGCAAATTTTTTCCTTTCAAGTACTTATCCAGTTCACTTTTGAAAACCACAACTGAACCTGCCTCCACCACCCCCTCGGGCAATGCATTCCAGATCATAACTACTCGCTGTGTATCAAAGTTTTTCTTCATGTCACCTTTGGTTCTTTTGCCAATCACCTTACATCTACATCCTCTAGTTCTTGACCCTTCCGCCAATGGGAACAGTTTCTCTCCATCATGATTTTAAATATCTCTATCAAATCTCCTCTCAATCTTCTGTGTTCCAAGGAGAACAACCCCAGCTTCTCCAGTCTATCTACGTAATTAAAGTCCCTCGTCCCTGGAATCATTCTAGCAAAGCTTTTCTGCACCCTCTCTAAGGCCTTCACATCTTTCCGAAAGTGTGGTGCCCAAAACTGGACACAATGCTCCAGTTGTGGTTGAACCAGTGTTTTATAAAGGTTCATCACGACTTCCTTACTTTTGTACTCTATGCCTCTATTTATAAAGCCCAGGATCCCGTATGCTTTTTTAACCGCTTTCTCAACCTGCCCTGCCACCTTCAACGATTTGTGCACTTATACCCCCAGATCTCTCTGTTCCTGTACCCTTTTTAGAATTGTGCCCTCTAGTTTATATTGCCTCTCCTTGTTCTTCCTACCGAAATGTATCACTGCGCATTTTTCTGCGTTAAATTTCATCTGCCACGTGTCCGCCAATTTCACCAGCCTAACAATATCCTCTTGAAGTCTATCACTATCCACCTCACTGTTCACTACACTTCCAAGTTTTCTGACATCTGCTTGATTGAGTTTTTTGATGAGGTAACTGAGAGGGTTGATGAGGGCAATGTGGTTGATGTTGTGTATATGGACTTCCAAAAGGCATTTGATAAAGTGCCACATAATAGGCTTGTCAATAAAATTGAAGCTCACGGAATAAAAGGGGCACTGGCAACATGGATACGAAATTGGCTAAGTAATAGGAAACAGAGGGTAGTGGTGAACGGCTGTTTTTCAGACTGGAGGAAAGTATGCAGAGATGTTCCCCAGGGGTTGGTACTGGGACCACTGCATTTCTTGATATATATTAATGAATTGGACTTGGGTGTACAGGGCACAATTTCAAAATTTGTAGATGACACAAAACTTGGAAGTGTAGTGAACAGTGAGGAGAACATTAGAACATAAGAAATAGGAACAGGAGTAGGCCATCTGGCCCCTTGAGCCCTGCTCCGCCATTCAACATTATCATGGCTGCTCTTCTACCTCAATGCCATTTACCTGCACCATCCCCATATCCCTTGATGCCTTTAATTTCTAGAAATCCATCCATCTCTGTTTTGAACATACTCAATGACTGAGACTTCACAGCCCTCTGGGGTACAGAATCCCAAAGATTCACCACCCTCTGAGTGAAGAAATTTCTCCTCATCTCAGTCCTAAATGACCTACCCTTTATTCTGAGACTATGACCCCTGGTTCTAGATTCCCCAGCCAGGGGAAACATCCTCCCTGCATCCACCCGGTTGAGCCCTGTAAGAATTTTGTATATTTCAATGAGATCACCTCTCATTATTCTAAACTCTAGAAAATACAAGCCTAGTCTACTCAATTTCTCCTCATACGACAATCCCGCCATCCCAGAAATCAGTCTGGTGAACCTTCGTTGCACTCCCTCTATGGCAAGTATATCCTTTCTTAGGTAAGGAGACCAAAATTGTACACAATACTGCAGGTGCGGTCTCACCAAGGCCCTATATAATTGCAGTAAGACATCTTTACTCCTGTACTCAAATCCTCTTGTAATAAAGGCCAACATACCATTTGCCTTCGTAATTGCTTGCTGCACCTGCATGATAGCTTTCAGTGACTCATATACAAGGACACCCAGGTCCCTTTGAACATCAACATTTCCCAATCTCTTACCATTTAAAAAATACTCTGCATTTCTGTTTTTCCTACCAAAGTGCATAACTTCACATTTTTCCACATTACATTCCATCTGCCATGTTCTTATCCACTCCCTTAGCCTGTCTATATCCCCTTGAAGCCTCTTTGCATCCTTCTCACAACTCACATTCCACCCAGTTTTGTGTCATCAGCAAACTTGGAAATATTACATTTGGTCCCCTCATCCAAATCATTGATATAGATTGTGAATAGCTGGAGCCCAAGCACCGATCCCTGCGGTACCCACTAGTCACAATCTGCCAACCTGAAAAAGACCTGTTTATTCCTACTCTCTGTTTTCTGTCTGTTAACCAATTCTCAATCTATGCCAGTATATTACCCCCAATTACATGTGCTCTAACTTTGTTCACCAACCTCCTGCATGGGACCTTATCGTAAGCCTTCTGAAAATCCAAATACACCACATCCACTGGTTCCACCTTATCTATTCTACTAGTTACATCCTCAAAGAACTCCAATAGATTTGTCAAACATGATTTTCCTTTCATAAATCCATGTTGACTCTGCCAAATCCTATTATTATTTTCGAAGTGTCCTGTTACCGCATCCTTTATAATAGATTCTAGCATTTTCCCTACTACTGATATCAGGCTAACAGGTCTGCAGTTCCCTGTTTTCTCTCTCCCTCCTTTCTTAAATAGTGGGGTTACATTTGCTACCCTTCAATCTGCAGGAACCATTCCAGAATCTATAGAATTTTGGAAGATGACAACCAATGCATCCGCTATCTCTATAGCCATCTCTTTCAAAACCCTGAGATGTAGATCATCAGGTCCTTGGGATTTATCGATATTCAGTCCCAGTAATTTTTCTAATACTATTTTTTTTTAACTAATACTAATTTCCTTCAGTTCCTCATTCTCGCCAGACACTTGGTTCTCTAGTATTTCTGGGAGGTTTTTTTGTGTCGTCTTCCGTGAAGACAGACACAAAGTCTTTGTTTAATTTCTCTGCCATTTCCTTATTCCCCATTATAAATTTTCCCGTCTGTCTGTAAGGGACCCACATTTGCCTTCGCCAGCCTTTTCCTTTTTACATACTTATAGAAGCTTTTACAGTCCGTTTTTATGTTACTTGCTAGTTTACTCTCATATTCTATTTTCCCTTTCTTTATCAATTTCTTGGTCCTCCTTTGCCGAATGCTAAAATGCTCCCAATCCTCTGGCTTACTGCTTTTTCTGGCAACTTTACATGCCTCTTTCTTTGATTTAATACTATCTTTAATTTCTCGTTAGCCACGGTTGGACCACTTTTCCTGTTGGGTTTTTGTGCCTTAAAGGAATATATATTTGTTGCAAATTATGTATTAATTCTTTAAATGCTAGCCATTGCCTGTCTACCGTCATACCTTTTAATGTAGTTCCCCAATCAACCACAGCCAACTTGCGCCTCATACCTTTGTTTAGATTTAAGACCCTAGTTTCGGATTGAACCACATCACTTTCAAACTTAATGAAGAATTCTATCATATTATGGTCACTCTTCCCTAGGGCTCCTTTACAACAAGATTATTAATTAACCCTTTCTCATTGCACAATACTAGATCTAAAATAGCCTGTTCCCTAGTTGGTTCCTCAACATACTGATCTAGAAAACCATCTTGTACACATTCCAGGAATTCGTCCTCCACAGCATTAATGCTAATTTGGTTTGTTCAATCTATATGTAGATTAAAGTCCCCCATGATTACTGTATTACCCTCGTTTCCTGCTTTATACCGTGCCCTACATTACCACTACTGTTTGGTGGCCTATAAACAACTCCCACCAATGTTTTCTGCCCCATGCTGTTTCTTAGCTCCACCCAAACTGATTCTACATCTTGATCTTCTGAGCCAAGATCCTTTCTCATTATTGTACTGATCTCATCCTTTATTAACAGCACTACTCCACCCCCTTTTCCTTTTTGCCTGTCCTTCTTAAATGTCGAATATACTTGAATATTCAGTTCCCAGCCTTGGTCACCCTGCAGCCATGTTTCTGTAATGGCAATTAGATCATACCCATTTATTTCTATTTGTGCCGTCAATTTATCTACCTTGTTGCGAATGCCGCATGCATTGAGATAAAGTGCCTTTAATTTTGCCTTTTTAACATAGTAATAGACTTCAAGAGGACATAGACAGGCTAGTGGAATGGGCGGACATGTGGCAGATGAAATTTAATGCTGAGAAGTGTGAGGCAATACATTTTGGTAGGAAGAACAAGGAGAGACAGTATAAACTAAAAGGTACAACTCTAAAGGGGATGCAGGAACAGAGAGACCTGAGGGTATATTTACACAGGTCGTTGAGGTGGCAGGACAGTTTGGGAAAGCAGTTAAGAAAGCATACAGGATCCTAGGCTTTATAAATAGAGGCATATGGTACAAAAGCGAGGATGTTATGTTGAACCTTTATAAAACACTGGTTCGGCCACAACTGGAGTATTGCGTCCAATTCTGGGCACCGCACTATAGGAAGGATGTGAAGGCCTTAGAGAAGGTGCAGAAAAGATTTACTAGAATGATTCCAGGGATGAGGGACCTCAGTTACGTGGATAGACTGGAAAAGCTGGGATTGTTCTCCTTAGAGCAGAGAAGGTTGGGAGGAGATTTGATCGAGGTGTTCAAAATCATGAAGGTTCCAGACAAAGTAAATAAAGAAAAACTGTTCCCACTGGCGGAAGGGCTGTGAACCAGAAGACATAGGTTTAAGGTAATTGGCAAAAGAACTAAAGGCGACATGAGGAAAAACTTTTTTACACAGCGAGTGGTTATAATCTGGAATGCACTGCCTGAAAGGGTGGTGGAAACAAGGTCAATTGTGGCTTTCAAAAAGGAATTAGATAGGTACCTGAAGGAGAAAAATTTGTAGGGCTACGGGGAAAAAGCAGGGGAGTGGGACTAGCTGGATTACTCCTGCAGAGAGCGGGCGCAGGCTCGATGGGCGAATTGCCTCCTTCTGCGCCATAAACATTTTATGATTCTGTGATTTCACTCCTGCATGAATTAAAAACAGAAAATGCTGGAAATACTCAGCAAGTCAGGCAGCATACGTGGGGAAAGAAACAGAGTTAATGTTTCAGGTCAAAGACTTTTTGTCAGAACTGGAAGTTTTTTAGCAAGTACTGAGCCAGGGAAAGTGGGGGAGGGGAGGAAAGAAAAAAAGTGAAGGTCTGTGATAGGGTGGAGGACTAGAGTGATTAAATGACACAGGATGATGGTGCAAGGCAAGGAGGTTGGTAATGGGACAAGTTAAGAAACAAAAGGTGGGTCTAGAGGAGCTGTAAATGGCAACAGCAGAACCATTAGCAGCAGCAACAGTCCCACACAAAAAAATTAAAAATGGGAGCAGTGGTTATGGTCTGAAGTTATTGAAATCAACATTGAGTCTGGAAGGTTGTAAAGTGCCTAATCGAAAGACGAGGTGCTGTTCCTCGAGCTTCATTGGAACAGTGTGGGAGGCCGAGGACAGAGAGGTCAGAGTGGGAGTGGGACAGAGAATCAAAATGGCAAGTGGCTGGAAGCTCAGGTTCATGCTTGCGGACTGAGCAGAGGTGATCAGCAAAGCGATCACCCAATCTGCGTTTGGTCTCCCCAATGTAGAGGAGACTTTTGTTTCTTAACCTGTCCCATTACCACCCTCCTTGCCTCGCATCATCATCCCTTTTGTTATTTAATAACTCCTGTCCTCCACCCTATCACAGACTTTCCCTTTTGTTCTTTCCTCCCCTTGCTTAAAAACTGTTAACTCACTAACATCTTCCAGGTCTGACGAAAGGTCTTTGACCTGAAACGTTAACTCTGTTTCTTTCCCCACAGATGCTGCCTGACTAGCTGATATTTCCAGCATTTCCTGTTTTTATTTCGGATTTCCAGCATCCGCAGTATTTTGCTTCACTTCTGCATGGCCTAGCTCTAATTTTAAAATTATGCCCCCTTGTTCTGGATTCCTCATTAGAGAAAATAGTTTCTCTATATCTACCATATCAAATCCTTTTATCATTTTAAACAACTCGATTACATCACCCCTCAACCGACTAAACTCAAGTGAATACAAACCAAGTTTATAAGAACATAAGTACATAAGAAATAGGAGCAGGAGTAGGCCATACAGCCCCTCGAGTCTGCTCTGCCATTCAATAAGATTATGGCTGATCTTTGGCCTCAACTCCACTTTCCCACCCGATCCCCATATCCCTTGATTCCCCGAGAGTCCAAAATCTACCTATCTCAGCCTTGAATATACTCAACGACTGAGTGAGCATCCACAGCCCTCTGGGGTAGGGAATCCCAAAGATTCACAACCCTGAGTGACGAAATTCCTCCTCATCTCTGTCTTAAATGGCTGACCCCTTATTCTGAGACTCTGTCCCCTAGTTCTAAACTCGCCAGCCAGGGGAAACCACCTCTCAGCATCTACTTATCAAGCCCCCTCAGAATCTTATATGTTTCAATGAGATCGCCTCTCATTCTTCTAAACTCCAGACAGCATTCTACTTAATCTCTCCTCATAGGACAACCCTATCAATCTGGTGAACCTTCGTTGCACTGCCTCCAAGACAAGTATATCCTTCCTTAGATAAGGAGACCAAAACTGTACGCAGTACTCCCAAGTGTGGTCGCACCAAAGCCCTGTACAATTGTAGCAAGACTTCTTTACTCTTGTACTCCAACCCCCTTGCAATAAAGACCAACGTGCCATTTGCTTTCCTATTTGCCAGCTGTACCTGCATGCTAACTTTTTGTGTTTCTTGTACGAGAACACCAAGATTTTTCTGAACACCAATATTTAATAGTTTCTCACCATGTAAAAAATATTCAGTTTTTCTATTCTTCCTACCAAAGTGAATAACCTCACATTTCCCTACATTATACTCCATCTGCCACCTTCTTGCTCACTCACTTAACCTTTCTATATCCCTTTGCAGAATCTTTGTGTCCTCCTCACAGCTTACTTTCCCACCTAGATTTGTATTGTCAGCAAACTTAGATACATTGCATTTGGTCCCTTTATCTAAGTCATTAACATAGATTGTAAATAGCTGAGGCCCAAGCACTGATCCTCACGACACGCCACTAGTTACAGCCTGCCAACCTGAAAATGACCCGTTTATCCCTACTGTTTTCTGTCTGTTAACCAATCCTCTATCCATGCTAATAACCTGTCTTCATAATTTAACCCTTTAAGCCCCAGTATCATCATAGAATCATAGGTTACAGCATGGACGGAGGCCTTTCGGCCCATCGAGTCCGCACCGGCTCTATGCATGAGCAATCCAGCTAGTCACACTGCCCCACCTTATCCCCATAGCCCTGCACATTTTTTCATGTCAAGTACTTATCCAGTTCCCTTTTGGAGGCCATAATTAAATCTGCCTCCACCACTCCCTCCGGCAGTACATTCCAGATCCTAACCACTCACTGTGAAAAGAAGTTTTTCCTCATATCACCTTTGGTTCTTTTGCTAATCACCTTAAATCTATGCCCTCTGGTTCTTGACTCTTCCGCCAATGGGAACAGTTTCTCTCTATCCACTCTGTCTAGACCCTTCATGATTTTGAACACCTCGATCAAATCTACTCTCAAACTTCTCTGTTCCAAGGAGAACAATCCCAGTCTCTCCACTCTATCCACGTAATTTAAGTCCCTCATCCCTGGAATCATTCTAGTAAATCTCCTCTGCACCCTCTCTAAGGCCTTCACATCTTTCCTAAAGTGCAGTGCCCAGAACTGGACACAATACTCCAGTTGTGGCCGAACCAATGTTTCATAAAGGTTCATCATGACTTCCTTGCTTTTGTACTCTATGCCTCTAGCCCAGGACCCCATATGCTTTTTAAACTGCTTTCTCAACCTGCCCTGCCACCTTCAATGATTTATGCACATACACCCCCAGATCCCGCTGTTCTTCCACCCCTTTTAGAATTGTGCCCTCTAGTTTATATTGCCTCTCCTCATTTTCCTACCGAAATGCATCACCTTGCATTTTTCCACATTAAACTTCATCTGCCACATGTCTGCCCATGCCACCAGAATGTCTATATCCTCTTGAAGTCTATTGCTAGCCTCCTCACTGTTCACTACCCTTCCAAGTTTTGTGTCATCTGCAAATTTTGAAATTGTGCCCTGTACTCCCAGTCATTAATAGTATCAAGAAAAGCAGTGGTCCCAGCACTGACCCCTGGGGAACACCACTGCACACCTCCCTCCAGTCCGAAAAACAACTGCTCACCTCTACTCTCTGTTTCCTGTCATTTAGCCAATTCTGTATCCATGTCGCTATTGCCCCCTTTATTCCATGGGTCGCAATCTTAATAGCAAGCCTACCATGTGGCACTTTATCTGTCTGGTGAATCTGCACTGTACCCCCTCCAAGGCCAATATATCTTTTCCGAGTTTCATCTGCCTTGTGGCTCCTCTCTGCACTATCTCCAGCATTTGAATGTCCCCCTAGTTCTTCGTGACCAGAAATAGACACAGTACTCAAAGTGCAGCCTGACTACAGTGCTATAGAGTTTGAACATGGTTTTCTCTGACTTACTCTTTTGGCTGTGTGTAGCTCAACATCCTATCAGCATTACTGCTGCGCTGCGTTGATTGGGTATGTTTGGTGTCAAGTCCACAAAGACTCCTTGGGTTTTTTTGGCATAACTTAGCAGGTTCAACACCATCCATGTATGTCACCCATTTTTCCCTGCTACATGCAGTACTTCACACTTGCCAGCATTATATTTCGCCTGCCAACGCACATTGTGCAGTTCGTTCTATAATTTCTGGGCTGCCTCTCCTAGTTTGGTATCATCTACAACTGCCACCCATTTGCATTGAGTTTTTGAGCCCAGGACATCGATGTAACGGACTCCCGTGGGGCTACAGGGACACACACACAAATTTGAGTCCTTATTAGTAAGAAAAGGGCTGGCAGCCTGCAAGAAAAAAAGGAAAGACTTGGGGAGGAAGACATTTGGCTCCTCAACAGCATACTCGGTCACCCAACGGTCACCAGCGTCAGGTGACAGTCCGCGCTCCGGGAGTCAAGTGATGGCCGCACTCGCGCTCCGGGGGTGGGGTCAGGTGATGGCCACACACGCGCGCGCACAAGGCTTCCAACCGAACTGTGGGAGAGCGAGGGACACTCGGGCAGTGAGATGGGGCGCCATGTTTTCCTGACGGGCCCACCAGGTAGAGTTGGGTTCATTTACCGGTAACGGAATCAGAGAGGAAAACCTAGAGCAGTGGTGCAGACGGTTACCTGACGGGCCAGGGGAACTCTGCGGACTCTAACCGGGGAGCACGGCCCAAATCCGGGTTTTTTTTTGCATCGCTGCCTGTGGGAGCTTGCCGTGCGCAGAATGGCTGCCGCGTTTCCCCACATTACAACATTGACTACACTTCAAAAAGTCATTCATTTGAATAATGAATGCGGTAGTCTTATTGAAAGATTAATTGTGAAATAATCAGCTTTTTTTTAACCAAGAAATTCCACTTACGGTAAACATTTTCACTATCCATGGGGCAGTGCTTTTCCGTTGTATAATAGTCACCAGAGATCCACCATGTCATGTCAAATCTCCTTGTTATTAGGCTCTTCTTTTGAAGTAGGCCATTTGATACAGAGGGTGAGGTGAGGCGAGGCAAGCCCAGCCCAGCCCCACAGGGACGCAGTCGAGTGCCTCCCTTAGAACCCCAGGGAAGGGGAATGGTCCTTTCTGAGGCTGTTTCAGTGATATATCTGACAGGGACCAGCCCTAAGTGGCTTCATTAACTGGAATGGGGCTGTGACTTTGGACCATATCCTGGGGAAACCTTGCTACTGGATGTATATATGTCATTGGAGTGACCCAGAGACAAGAGAATCCATCATAATGAGTCTCTGCAGAGTGAGAAATATGACATTTTAAAAAGCCAATCAATATTACAACTTTTTTTCCTTTTCTAGTTCAATTTGCAGGTGGATTTTTGTTTAAACACATTTAGTAAGCAAGATTCAAATCATGGATTTTAAAAAAAATTAAGTTGTGAATAGAATAACTAAATTTGAGGATGCCTTTGTAACTGTAAGAGTTTGAGTACAGTGATACCTACCTTGTTGCATCTCCAAGGGAGTTAGTTTTTCTTGTTTGGGACGGAGGAGGTGGTGTTCTTTCTTACATTGGTTAAGGAGTGGGTTAAATATTTCACATCGTTCACCTGACGAAGGAGGAAGCCTCCGAAAGCTTGTGAATTTAAAATAAAATTGCTGGACTATAACTTGGTGTTGTAAAATTGTTTACAATTGTCAACCCCAGTCCATCACCGGCATCTCCACATCATTAAATAAAGCTGACAGTGACAGCCTGTTTGAAGATCAAAGCAGTTGTAAGTGTCCCATCCAAAGTGAGGATAGTGGGGGGGAGGAGTGAAATCTGAAATACAACCACCTTTGCGTAGGTAAAAATGCGATATATGTGTTATTTGTTAGTTAATATTACCAACAAGCTTTGGTTTCCAGTTGTGAAGAATCCAAGGGGAGAGAGAAAGTGTGTGTGTGTGTTTGGGTGAGGTGTTACAATCCATTCTATCCGTAGGTTGAGTTTGGAACATTTGGCAACAGAAAATGTCAGACGTTTTTAATAATATACTAATACATTGATACACATGGGGGATCGAGACCAAACGTAATCTTCAGATGATGTAGAATTGATGGGGGGAGGGGTATATTTTGGACTAGGGAGTGTGGATGTAATTTACTCCCTATTTTAAAGGCATGCATTCAGTCCTTATATATCCATTATAAATTCCTGTGTCCACATTTATAATGGAAACTGCCGATGTAAATCTGCCATCTACACTCTTACATTAGAAGTGTGAGCAGATAACAACCAGCATCCTAGGAGGAAGTGGTGAGCAGAGACAGGGAACTACTGTGTAGAGAAAATTGAGTGGTGAGCTGATTAGAGCAGAGGTCTGTGAACAGGTTCCCTGCCTTCCCTCTCAGCTGCTCCGTATTATTTGACATTGCTTCTCTTGTTTCTGTAGTATGGTAGTGAATGTGAGAAGTAATTGGATCAAAATCTTGAAAAGATACTAGGAACTGGAAATACAAATACAATAACAACTTGCATTTATATAGTGCCTTTAACATATTAAAATGTCCTAAGGTGCTTCATAGGAGTGTAATCAGACAAAAATTTACACCAAGCCAAAGAAGGAGACATTAGGACAGGAGACCAAAAGCTTGGTCAAAGAATAGTTCTGTTGTACTAATGAATATAAACAGCTGGGTATTTAGAGGCATTCTAGGTTTCTTCATAACATGCAATAGCAAAATTCACGCCAAGATTCAAACTTCAATAAAAGCTATAGCGAAAGTGATAAAGGGCATCTTTTTGTGGTTATAATTTAACTTGGTGCTGTATTAGTACAGTACTGTTAGTCTGTGTGGTAATTCAGTCAATGCTTCAGCTCACTTTAGAGTATGAGAGATAGATGTATGTAATAAAGTGCAAGGACTAGTGTACTTTTGGGCTTTAATTAGGGAAATGTCAGTCTTCAGAATTTTAAAAGAAATGTTATTGCTGTATTGCATTCCCTTTAAATATGCAGCCTGCTGCTTTGTGTTGGAAATTGTTTGACTGTCTATCTTCCATATAGTTTTAAGATCAGATAATGAAGTATTTCACCCTACAATGTATGATGGAGTGGACTGTGAAAATGTTTCTGCATTTTTTTTGAAGTATCATTTGCTTCATTAAAAGCAATTAGCTACTAATTCAAGAGGTTGTTTTTCACTGTTATGCAAAGCCCCAAATCAGAAGTTGTAATAACTCTGCCAACATTACATTTTGTGTTCTCAATAAAAGAGCTTTCACACAATGAATTCCTTACATCACCAGAGCCACTAAGGGAGGTGCTGAGCGCAGGGGAGGCACTCTGAGAAAGGAGAAGGAAAGGCTACTCAATTATAGAGTGGCATTGGATACATAACACTTTCCTAGGCATGGGGAATATCCCTGGGGAGAGGGAAACCTAAAGAATGGGGAGTATACTAAAAGTTTCATTCACACGGTTTTACATATGAACATATGAATTAAGAGCAGGAGTAGGCCATTTGGCCCCTCGAGCTTGCTCTGCCATTTAATAAGATGCAGCTGATCTGATTGTGACCTCAACCCTACTTTCCCATCTACCTACTATAACCTTTGACTCCCTTGTTAATCAGGAATCTATCTAACTCAGCCTTAAAAATATTCAATGACCCTGCCTCCACTGCTCTCTGGGCAAGGGAGTTCCACAGACTCACGACCCTCAGATTAAAAATTGCAGCAACTCGCCAAGGCTTCTTCGACAGCACCTCCCAAACCCGCGACCTATACCACCTAGAAGGACAAGAGCAGCAGGCAAGTGGGAACAACACCACCTGCATGTTCCCCTCCAAGTCACACACCATTCCGACTTGGAAATATATAGCCATTCCTTCATCGGCGTTGGGTCAAAATCCTGGAACTCCCTAACAGCACTGTGGGAGAACCGTCACCACGGACTGCAGCGGTTCAAGAAGGCGGCTCACCACCACCTTCTCAAGGGCAATTAGGGATGGGCAATAAATGCCGGCCTTGACGGCGACGCCCACATCCCATGAACGAATTTTTAAAAAAATCTCCATCTTAAATGGGAGACCCCTTATTTTTAAACTGTATCCCCTAGTTCTAGTCTCCTACAAGGGGACACATCCTCTCAGCATCTACCCCTTCAAGTCCCCTCAGGATCTTATATGTTTCAATAAGATCACCTCTCATTCTTCTAAACTCCAATGTATACAGGCTCAACTTGTCCAACCTTTCCTCATAAGATAACCAACCCCCTCATCCCAGGAATCAGTCGAGTGAACCTTCTCTGCACCGCCTCTAAAGCAATTATGTCCTTTCTTAAATAAGGAGACCAAAACGGCACACAGTATTCTAGATGTGGTCTCACCAATGCCCCTGTACAACTGTAGCAAAACATCTCTACTTTTATATTACATTCCCCTTGCAATAAATGACAACATTCCATTTGCTGTAATCACTTGCTGTACCTGCATACTAACTTTTTGTGATACACGTACTAGGACACCCAGATCCCACTGTACCTCAGAGTTCTGCAATCTCTCTCCATTTAAATAATATACTGCTTTTCTATTCCTCCTGCCAAAGTGGACAAGTTCACATTTTCCCACACTATACTCCATCTGCTAAATGTTTGCCCAATCACTTAACCTATCTATATCCCTTTGTAGACTCCTTATGTCCTCTTCACAACTCACTTTCCTACCTACCTTTGTGTCATCAGCAAATTTAGCAACCATATGTTCAGTCCCTTCATCCAAGTCATTGATAAAGATTGTAAATAGTTGAGGCCCAGGCACTAATCCCTGTGCCACTCCACTCATTACATCTTGTCAACCTGAAAATGACCCATTTATGCCTACTCTCTGTTTCCTGTTAGCTAACCAATCCTTTATCCATGCCAAAAGTTAGCTCCTACACCATGAGCTCTTATCTTGTGTAGTAGCCTTTGATGTGGCACCTTGTCAAAAGCGTTCTGGAAATCCAAGTACACCACATCCACAGGATCCCATTTATCCACATTGCTTGTTACTTCCTCAAAGAACTCTAATAAATTAGTCAAACACGATTTCTCTGTCTCCCTCCTTTCTTGAATAGAGGAGTTATATCCGCTATTTTCCAATCTGATGGGACCTTCCAGAATCTAGGGAATTTTGGAAAATTAATACCAATGCACCTACTATCTGCAGCCACTTCTTTTAAGACCCTAGGATGAAGTCTGTCAGGACCTGGGGACTTGTCAGCTTTTAGTTCTAATAATTTTTTTCAGAACCCTTTCCCTGGTGATTGTAAATGTTTTAAATTCCTCCCTCCCTTTCACCTCTTGATTCACAATTATTTCTGGCATGTTATTTGTATCTTCTACAGTGAAGATGGACGCAGTCTGCTTCATGTTAATACTAGTTATTCATTCTATTTTAGTAGAGTTACACAAGCTAATCCTACTTACCACTTGAAGAAATTGTTCCATATTGTATTTCACTAGGTGTTGGTAAAACAACCTTAATCCACAAAGTCATAGATGTGTTGAAATCTTCTGGGGTTCCTATTGATGGATTTTACACTGAGGATGTCAGAAAAAATGGAAGAAGAATAGGATTTGACATTGTTACAGTATCTGGTAAGCGAGGAATTTTGTCCAGAACTAGGTATACATTTTTTCATTCCTCAAGCCTATTAAAATATTATTTCAAGGTACCAAATTTAGTAGTTTAAAAAAAATATATTTTCCTGCCCCATAGCAATGATTCAGGTACTCTGAACGTTGGGAGATGTGAATACAGAGTTGGTCAGTATGCTGTGGATCTACAGTCATTTGAATGCCTGGCTCTGCCACTTCTCAGAAAAGTAGGTGGCGAATTATGATCTCGAAAGATACACTGGTCCTATTTGTTTTCCATCTGTTGTAACTGTGTGGGTGTTGATCATTTGACACAAGAGACTTGCTTTAATTATGGAGATTCAAATTTAAGTAGAAGAAATTAATGACTGGTTGTGGTGGTTGAGAAAATGCTATTCAGAAATATGAACCTTTTAGAGAAATCAATAGGTTAATAGGGTAGCACTCTAATTTGTTTCTCTCCTCTAACTTTTGTAGGTTAATGGCAGAGATGACATAGAGAAAAAGGTACACGTGATAGATGAGATAGGGAAGATGGAGCTCTTTAGTGAACCCTTTATCCAGGCTGTACGTCAAATCCTAGATGGAACTGGTGCCACTATACTTGGGACAATTCCTGTCCCTAAAGGGAAACCTTTAGGACTTGTGGAAGAAATCAGAAGCAGAAGGGATGTTAAAATCTTTAATGTAAGAACCTGAATATTGACATTTGAAATTTGAGCAGGCACTGTTAATTTATATCACAAAGCATTATCAAATAGTAAAATATTTAGAAGTGTTTTCAGAATTATACCTCAACACTTGAGCACACAACTATTAAATAATCTTCAGTTAATAAGGACTTCCCCATATCTTTCTCCAGTATTCCCTGGTTTTGAAATGGCCTCGATTGTAACAACATGAATATTAACTATTAAATAGTGATATTTGTTTTACAGATTACAAAGGATAATAGGAACAGTATTGTACAAGAAATTGTCACATCAGTGCAAGACTGCAGAAAGTAAAATGGAAACTGATTGAATTACCCTCAGGGACCTGAGATTCAGAGTGTGGATAATTACAGGAAGGATGTGCTCCATGAACGGCGCATGTTTCTGGTTGGGCTTTACATTCTGTTTTGTGCTTTAGATTTGTTTTGCCTCAACACAACTTCAGTAATGCTTAAAGGTTTGTTGTACTTTAAGTTGCTCTTTCAACTTCCCATGTACTAAAGTTATATTTTGTTCTTCTATATAAAAATGGTTATTTGCATTCACGCTTTTCTCCCAATTTATGTATATTCCTTTAAGATAGTGGTTGAATCCTTACAGGAACACTGTGCTCTTTTTGCTTTGGCAATCAATGAATATGAACTGCATGGAAGCAAGAATTAAGTGATCCAAAAGTTTGTTAAGAACAATCGTGGGAAATGTTACTTGCCCTTCAAAGTGAACTGATTTGAAATGAAGACATTTTAAATATGTGAGAATGTTTGAAATAGTGCTATCACTTAGGGTTGGCACAGAAACAGCTTTTCTGCATTTCCTGAGGAGATTGATTTTTGTTTTGTGAAATTAATTTAAAATTTACTTTAAAATTACAAAACAAAAGAGAGATACTGCTACTGTTTGAATTATGTAACCTTTTAAAATAGCTGCTGGCATCCAGTCCTGCCCATGTTAGTATGTTCCAGGAGGTGGCTTATGTTATTGATCAAAATACCCCCTGGCCTGTCTCTGCAAATCAAAGTAAACTTCTGATACATTGTTAATCTACACTACTGCATGCTTTGTTGATGCTGCTCTGCTTTTGATCAGTTAAAACTTAGATAATCTTGCAGCAGAGTCAAGACCAAACCAAAAGAAATCAGTCTGTTCAAATGTTCTAAAAATGTTGATATTTAATAAAGTTCCAAATCTGCATTACTATCTCTATGCTTTTTTTATTGTGAAAATGCAGTACTTTGCAGCTACTGAGAGTTTTCTCTAGATTTCTGTTGTTTTGGCAATTACCTTATTGTTAGTAAGTACTAAATTGTATAAAAAGGTAAGATTGCTCATAGTAAAATAATCTACATTCTCTGAACTGCACCTAACTTCCACATACCATGGGGTTGGCTCTGTTAGTACTTCAAAGAGTAATGGTCTTGGGCCTGTCTGTACAACAGTTAGACATCATAAACCAGGCATATCTAAACTTACGGTTTCATGGGTCACTTAGGTACATACCATGAAGATCTAGGAGCCATATATAAAGTTTCAATCCATGCTCCCATTAAGTTGCACATCTCTCAAACTGTGGATATTAAAAAATCTTAGTGTTCTGATTGGAATGTATCCACAAATGAGGCAACAGCCTTAAAAGCAGCCCTTTCCAAACCCCCAACCCAGAAAATTTAAACAGAACAATCCAGCAAATAAAAAAATCTAAATAGACATCATAAACCAGGCATATCCAAACTTATGGTTTCATGGGCCACTTAGGTGCATACCATGAAGCTCTAGGAGCCTTATGTAAAGTTTCAATCCATGCTCCCAATAAGTTGCACATCCCTCAAACTGTGGATATTTAAAAAATCTTGGTGTTCCGATTTGGAATGTATCCACAAATGAGGCAACAGTCTTAAAAGCAGCTCTTTCCAAACCCCCAACCCAGAAAATTTAAACAGATTTTTTATTTGCTGGATTGTTCTAAATATAAATAGGACTCCGTTTCCTTGGCTCCAAGGGCTGGATTGCCAGGGTTCAGAAGCCACAGGTTGGACACCTCTGCCATGAGCTGCACGCACTCTCTCTTGATATTGTACTTGGCATCATCCTGTGTTACATCTATAGTCTATTTACTGCCACTGCTACATACTCTAGTTGGTATTGGGTCCACCAAACAAGGTTTTATAAAGGCAGCAACTTTTACAAAAATCAGACACTTACAAAAAACCTACTCATCTTTATTAACCTTTCACAACTCTTTAGCTTTCTGTTTAGAATAAATTATTTAAACAGATGAAGATATTTTTGTGGGGAGGGAAGAGAGGGGTTAATAGCTTGGAGAAGTTGCTGAGCTTGATGGTGTGAGGAGGCTGAACTAATACTGTATTTGCCTATGTTATATGAGTAAGTGACTAAGCTTCAAAAGCAATGAATTGGCTGAAAAGTGCTTTGGGACCTGAGGATATGAAAGATGAGATATAAATGCAAATTTGTTCATTTTCTTTTTTATTAATCTGAACTTCATTCAAAGTTCCAGAGATAAAAAGACACATTGCCACTGCACTATCCAGTCCCATGTGGAACTCCCTCAGTAACTATTTAAAATTCATGGGTGGTGAACTTAACCTTGGCTTTACTCCAATTGGAAGGTGATCAGCTCATCACACACAGGTCTTAACTTTGCTGTGGTTTTTTTTTAATATAAATCGGAGGCAAGCTGGTAATAATCTGCAGATGTTCCTGATCTCCTAGCCTTAATAAAGCTGTAACCTTTTAGTTTTTAAACCGGTCAACATCTTGTCTTTAGCTCATTTTGACTAGACGTCAGTGCTTACCTTTGTTGCCGGTGGGAGTTGTGATTTCGGGATCTGCACTGGCTGCAAATCCAGATATTTAAATAAATTACTTCCACCAACCAGTGGCAGTGGCCTTGTCAGGGCTTCTAATTAATTCCCGAGGTTTATAAGGCCTTGCACCCGCTGAGCAGGAGATAAAACTCCAAAAACTTACATCATGATGGAGAGATTGCCTTTTTAATTCTTTGCAGCAAATGGATGCCAAACTCCAATTTCATTTCTTTATTATTTCAATTTCATTATTTTTCCTTTGTAGAAATGATGTTGGACATTTTTGGCAGGTATAAAATGATCACGTTTTGTTTGGGTATGAAGTTCTGCTTTTGTATTTTGTGCATTCCTTCATGTCGGAGCCCACATGAAGTTTTCACCTCCAGAGTTCTTTCAGTGGGGCACATCACAATTTTCTTCTTCCACAGAATTCTCTCATTTAAAGATACCCTTCTTCCTCCTCCCCACCTCAACAAAATAACGCCTGCGGGCAGTTCAGGAAAGAAACTCAAGACAGGAAGATGAAGCTCACCAAGTTCCTTTAGCAGGCATTGGTATCTCTCCAGACATCATTTGTGCTTCACATAAAAACACTTGGGCTGATTTTCAACTTCCTACTGCACCGTTTAAAAAGTAAGTCCTGCCGCCTTAATGCCAATAACCCACCAAAAATACATTAATGGACTTAAGCATGGAACATTCTCCAACTACCTGGGGTGGGTGGAAAGCTGCCTCTTCCCATGCCCTGCCCCACTCACACAGTAAGGAAAATCTAGGCTTGCAAGTTCTAAAGCCTGGGAAACTAATGTTGGTAAGATGAACACGTAATACATCTTTACAACATTCCCTGTATTTACACATCTGCTAATACAACCCACCCTTTGTCATTTCTAGCCTTGGATCTTTTACTTTTAGCCTTTCTGCACTCATTTTGGAACTGGTTTGAGCCTGTTCTCCCCAACATATTTTAGCCAAGCAAATAGATTATAGATGTAACAGACTGTAGACAACAATCACAGAACATCCTTAAAATAACATATTATTTTGCATTTATGCTGTACAACCTAAATACACTATTTTCATAATAGCAAACCAAATAGAACTTTCAATATCACTATTAACAAAGTATGATGTAGCTTTGAAGCAAAAAGGTCCCATTTTATGCCAGACTGGCTCTGAACTAAGTGACCTTCACTCTGGACTAAGTGAATTTATGCTAGTAGCTAAAACAGGGGCACCAACTGTCGAGGAAGCTGGGAAGACCTGCTATTGTCTGAAGTGCCTGAATGTACTTTTAAAGCTTCCTTAGCAGAAAGCCTGAGGGCCATGGAAAGGGACAGAGAGCCAGAGGCAATGAAAAATGAGCACGGTCAGATATCCGTAGCAGGGAGGCAGAAAGTGCTCTCTGTCTGAAGCTGGGTGTACACTTACACTGTTGGGATAGAATGCAAGCAGCTTACCAGTAACAGTGGTCCACATCACGATGAACTGATGTCAGATACAACAACAGGAAGCAGTCTAAATTGGTACAGTGAGTAAAAATGAGCAATTTGGTGGTGCTATCATGCCTTCCTTGTGGCGGGAGTTGAGGCTGAATGCCTGAGTAAATTAGTTAGGGTCGCCCAGTTCATTTTATGCTGATGGTAATCAGGCATTTGAAGGATTAAGATCTGCAATAGCACCTGGACTAAAGGCATTACAGCAAAGCACTTGATTTAAAAAACGATGAACCACAGCCCTCCCCCAATCAATTGCTCTTATTTCACAAGCAGATGTCTTGACTCAAACCCTGTCCAAGAAAGAATATCTATAAAAGTAATTGACTGGATGGTGTGAAGATAAATGTAATTTTGTTTTCTCCTCATCACTTGTCCCATTTTGTAAAGACAAACTCAGATGTGAGCTTTGAGGCCTGCTGACCTGACACCAGTCTCCCTCCCCCCTACGTTTAGACTATTCAGCCACTGGTTGACTGCAGTGTATTGACATTGTCAACTGAAAAACTAAACCCTACATTTTTTTAAAGAAGCATTCTTAGTCTTGTGAAGTTGAGTATCTGCAGGAATTGAATCATCTGCCATTAGTAACTATAGACCAAATTAAATCCAAACTCACCTGTAGTCTTACTCAACACGAGAGTCTTTTCGCCCTGATGGAGGGATAATGAAGCCCTTCGGTTATGTACAATGCATTAAAATTGCCTTGTTACCCCCATAAACTACAGCAGCCACTGTGGTTTTAAAATGCAATCAATAAATCTTTCAACAATCAAAATAAAAATTGCAGTGTTTAATTTTCTGAAATAATATAAAGACTCCATAACTGCATCATGCATAGCAATTTAAACTGTGTTCATAAAATTCCAAGACAACTGAATTAACATAAATATATACAGTATTTTAAGTTGGCAGAAATAAGATCCAGTACCTGATATTTATAGTGCATATTCCCATGTTGATTATGGGTATAAAGAACCCACAAGCTGTGCATATGGTTAAGACTATGTTCTCAGTGCAGTGACTTTGTACAATCAAACTTTACATTTTTTAATGTTAATACGTTTTCAATTGGCTGATAGAACCAAAGGTACTGAAAATCTATAACTCATACCAGATTTCAGAAGGGAAAGCTTTGCTAAAATGGCAGACGATTTGGAACGGGTTAATTGGCTAACCCTACTGAATAATAATGAGACCGATGTAGAATATAAATGGAAAGTTTTTAAGAACAAGATAAATAATGTGGAAGACAAATATGTACCCAAAGTCAAAAGAAGGGAATTTGGTAAGAAAAATCCACACTGGATGACTGGTCATGTACAAAGACAAATAAGATGCAAACAAAAATGTTTCTACAATCTTAAGGTATCTAATACTCAACAGAGTTAAGTACAAAGAAAAGCTAAAGAAAACAAAGGCTGCTATTAGATCAGCTAAGAGGATTGTGGAAGTAATGGGAAAAGCTTTTTCAGTTATGAGAAGAGTCAGAGGACTATCAAATACTGTATTGGGCATTGGGCTCAAGGACAGGTTACAAAGCACTCACTGGGTATGGCAGAAATATGAAATGAGTACTTTACATCAGTCTTCACTCTTGACTGCTACAATTTAATGATGTTAATAAAACTTGTAATATTAACATAGATCAACGTATTGTTTTAGATAGAATTAATAACCTGAAATTAGATGGAGCAGCTGGTCCGGATGATATCCACCCGAGGGTCCTCAGGGAGATTGGACATGTGCTGTGTGAACCCTTTGCCTGTATTTTTAATAACTCACTGCAATCTGGGACGGTTCCCATAGACTGGAAGGGGGCTAACGTAGTCCCCACCTTTAATAAAGGAGACAAGATGGACCCAAGTAACTATACGCCCATTAGTTTGACATCAGTAATAGGAAAGCTGCTTTAGGGATGTAATCTATGATAACTTAGGTAGAGAAGGACATATTGGATATTCCCAACATAGCTTCAAAAAAAGTCATTTCTAACAAATTTGGAGACCAGTCACTAGTGGTGTCCCGCAGGGATTGGTGTTAGTCCTGTTGCTCTTTACTAATTTTATTAATGATCTAGATGTAGGTGTTGGGGTTACGATCTGCTAATTTGCAGATGATATTAAGATCTGTGCAAGTGTCAGGACTGTGGACGATGCTCGACTGCTTCAGGCGAATCTTGATTTGTTGGGGGATTGGGCTCGTGACTGGCAAATGATGTTTAATTTGGAGAAGTGCAGTGTTATGCACGTGGGTAAGACAAATGCTCAACATATATACACCCTTCAGGGAAAAACTTTAAAGCAGGTGGAGAAAGAGAGAGACCTGGGCATTCTAGTGCATAGATCTCTAAAGGTTCATGAGCAATGCCGTGAAGCAATAGCTAGAGCAAATAGGGTGTTGGGATGCATTTATAGGTCAGTTGATTAGAAGACAAAGCATACCGTTTTGTCCTTGTACAAGACCTTGGTCAGGCCTTATTTGGAATACTGTGTCCAGTTCTGGTCTCCTCACATGGTGGGTGATATTGAGGTTTTGGAAAGGGTGCAGAGGAGGGCCACTAGACTAATTCCCAGCTTAAAGCTAAAGATAGGCTAAAAGAGCTGAGACGCTACACTTTAGAGAAGCGTAGACTTAGGGGTGATCTGATTGAGGTTTCTAAGATAATGAAAGGAATAGATTGTGTTCCAGTTGACAGTTTGTTCCAATTCAATAGATTAGGGAGGACCAGGGGTCACAATTTTAAGTTGTACAAGGCCAGATCTAGGTTAGATGTCAGGAGGTGCTTCTTTTCCCAGAGAATAGTAGATCACTGGAACAGGCTGCCGCCTCGTACGGTGGACACTGATTCGCTGAATTCCTTCAAGCGAGAGCTGGACCTGTTTCTGGCTGGGGCGGAAATCATCTCTTACAAAAGGTAGGTAATGTGATGCATAGAATTATCAGAGCGATCTCCTCGACTCGTTTCGATTGCCAAAGGGGTCGGAGAGGAATTTCCCAGATTTTTTTTCCCCACAAGTTGGCCTGGGTTTTTATCTTTTTATGCCTCTCCCAGGAGATCACATGGTGTGGGGTGGGGAGTGTATATATTGTGATAAACAAGGTATCACAGTTGTGTGGGACAGGCTGGCTGGACCAGAGGGTCTTTTTCTGTCCGTCATTGTATGAACAAGTTACATTCCATTCTATTCTATAAACTTGATCCAATAACATCTTCAAACCTTCAGTTTTCACCTAAACTAACAGGGCTATAAGTTCATAACTCTATTATTTAGCATATTTCAACAGGCAACCTCATGCAGTTATATTTAGTGCAGGACTCTGTGAGTAGCCCAAAGCACAATTCATCTGTTTCCCTGCGCATCATCAATATAATGCAGAGAATTCTGTATTACTGATATTACACTGACTTGTTATATGCCCATACAATGAGTTTGGAAAGGTAAAAATAAATCTGTCATTTTTTAAAAAAAAACAACTTTTAAATCTTCATTTCAGTAATTTGAAGAAATAGTTAACTGTGGAAATGATTTATGTTGTTTCGAAGAACCAAAAACACACTCCGTGCAGAAATGTAACATATTCAAAACAAGAGAAGCACAATTATGAATTATTAAAACAGAGTACATTACAAGCAGTGCTAACGTACACTAGAGTAAGGCAGTAAGAAAAAGTACTTACTGTAGATAAATATTTCTCTTAACTGGTATTGCACATCAAGTATCTTTCTACAGGAAAACTTGTAAACTTACTTTCTGTAATAACCTAGCATGGTTACTATCAACCAGATAGAAATAATTGGTAATCATAATAGTCATCAATTTAGGAAGTAATTGGGACAATTTATGCAAGTAAGTGAAAAAGATGTTTTCATTGCAATAACCAACCTCTGCCAAAAGTCAGATTTTCTGGTATGGTGATTATATTAGAACGTAAACGAACATATTCAAAATACCTAAACAGTTGGATGCCTATTTCTGAACCTTTGAATAGATAGTTCATTCTTTCAGATGGCCAGATTTTCATACCTACTTTGCATTGCATTGTGGTAGGATAGTCCAAAAGGCTGCGAAGATTTTATTGATATAATTGCACAGTGCTCTATGGCAACTCAGAGTCGGAATTCAACAGGAACTTTAATCTTGCTACTAAAAAGCAAATTAGTACATTGTGTATTATTAAAATAAACAGAAAGCTAGGAGGAAATTAAAGGTGAAATTACTGTATGGAAAAATTGGACCAATTCCAGATATCCAAACATTTATGTTGCTGTGGTGTGTAATGGTTTGTAATATTGAATTTGTTCATCAGTCAAGGATATCCTTCTTCCTCCATCTTACAGCGCACATGCTACATAGGCTGACTTTTAGGCTCTCTGCAGCTGTACAATATAATTTTGCCTCATAAATGAGATTGATGTCAATTTTTAACAGGCAAAACTCAGTGAAAAGATGAACTGCGCTGCTATTTTTATCTGATTGTGCTTCCGTGAAGTGCCTTGGGACATTTTTCTATGTTAAAAGCACTATATAAATGAAAGTTGTTATAGGCACAGGATTAGGAATAGTGCGCAAAGGATTTTGTTCATGAATAAACTATTACAAATGACCTTTGTAGATCACACTGGAAGCTCTGCAGAAAGAGGGGGGAAGTTAATGGCTAATCAAGCCACACTGTTCACTTGTACCCTTTCCCCACTAGCTGAAATGTAGCATAGGCCTGGCCCAATTATTTTCTCCCCTTGGCCAGGAAATCATAAGCTTTAAAGCACAGAAAGAGGCCATGGTCTATCGTACTTATGTCAGTGCTGGCTCTAACTGAAGCTGCCAACTCTCTCATTTCTCTGCCCTTTCTCCATATCTTTTTACATTTTTTCTCTTCAAATACTTACCTAATTCACTTTTAAATTACGATATTATTTCTGCTTAAATATCCACGTGATAAAACATTCCATGTTATAGTAACCCTCTCTCTCACTTTCCCCTTCATTCTGCTAGTGATAATCCTCAGTCTGTGATACCTTATTACCAAATTACCAACCAATGGAAGTACTCTTTCACTATTTATCTTGTAAAAACCTTTTATAATTTTGAAAATTTCCATTAGATCCCTTAACCTTCCTGTTCCAGTGAAAAATCCCAATTTTTCAAGCCTTTCTTCATTACTATAAGCTTTCAGCCCTGATATTTTTCTACTGAATCTACAGTGGACATTTCCCATGGCTCCAATACCTTTCCTATAATGGAATAGTAAAACTGCACACAATATTCCAACTGTGCCTAACCAATATCATAGAATAGAATCATGCAGCACAGAAGGAGGCCATTCGGCATACTGGCTCTTTGAAAGAGTCATTCACTTGGTCCTACTCCCCTGCTCTTTCCCCATAGCTGTTGAATTTTTTTTCTTTTCAAGTATATATCCAAAGCTATGACTGAATGTGCTTCCACCACCCTTTCAGGTAATGCATTCTGGATCATAACAACTCGCTGCGTAAAAAACAATTCTCGTCATTTCCCCCCCCCACCCACCCCGGTTCTTTTGCCAATTATCTTAAATCTGTGTCCTCTGGTTACCATCTCGGCTGCCAGTGGAAACAGTTTTTCCCTATTTACTTTATCAAAACCTTCATAATTTTGAACATCTCTATTAAATCTCCCCATAACTTTCTCTGCTCTAAGGAGAACAATTCCAGATTCCCTAGTCTGTCCACATAGGTGAAGTCCCTCATCCCTGGTGTCATTCTGGTAAATCTCTTCACCCTCTCCAAGGAATTGACATCCTTCCTAAAGTGTGGTGCTTTGAATTGGACTCAATAGTCCAGCTGAGGCCTAACCAGTAATTTATAAAAGTTTAGCATAACTTCTTTGCTTTTGTATTCTAAGCCTCTTTTTATAAATCCAAGGATCCCGTGTGCTTTTTTAACAGCTTAATATCTGGCAGTAATTCAATATCTCTTTCTTGTTTTCATATTCAATACCTCTACCTATCAATACCCAGAATCTTATTTGCCTTTTTATATCCTTTGTCACCTGCATTCCCATCTTAATGATCTATGAAGCTGTATAACTACTCTCTCTGTTCATCTACCCTAAGAGTCTTACCATTTAGGATATGCTTCCTTTCACCGTTTTCCCCAAAATATATACATTTCTTTGTGTTGTTGAACTGTATCTGCCTATCTGCCCACTCTTCTAATCTGTTCTTGTCCTCCTGCAATCTTCCTCACAGCTTGCCATGCCCACTAATTGGATCATCAGCAAATTTTGATATCATCCTCTTGTGCCCATGTTTGAATTATTATATAAGTAGAAAACGCAATTCCTGGAACACAGCACTACCCACCAGTATAAAACACCCATTTGCCCCACTCTTTGATTTCTGTTCTCTAGCCATCTCTCTATCCACATGGCTTCATTCTCTTTAACGCCATGTGCCATAATATTTGTAACAAGTCTAAGGTGGCAACTTACAAATCCCTTCTGAAAATCCATATGTACAGCATTCATCGTGGTTGCTTTATCTGTTTATTCTGTGATCTCCTTAAAAATTCAAGCATGACCTGTCCTTTACAAATCCATGTTCCTGATTGACACATGCCTTTCTGACACCTGCTCACTTATTTCATCCTATATGAGGACTCTTAAAAATTTCCCCAAAACTTAGGTAAGATTAATTGGCTGACAATTTTTGACTTATCTCCTTTTTGTTTTGAAGAGGGGTGCAACATTTGCCACGTTCCACATCTTTAGCACGATTCCCATTTCCAAAGATTATGGTTAACCTGTCTGCTGTCTCCTCCTTAACCTCCTCCACTATCCTGGGATCCAGACCATCTGGGCCTGGTGACTTTTCGACTCACTAATTTAGTTCATGAATATTTATCTCCATACTGTGCACAGGTGATCCTACAGTCCCACTTTCATCTTTCTCTGTAAAAAGGAATACGAAGCATTTATTAACAATCTCTGCCATTCCCTCACTGTCAAGTACACGGTATGTTGTGACATTCTGAAACAACATATTGAATGATGTCGATTCAAACATTGATAAAGAATTGCCTTGTCAGAAACTCAAAACAAAATGGAAAAGGCATAGAACATTATTGGTTATTTCATCTCAATGAAAGAGCAGCAGTATTATGACACATCTCCAAAGGTTAATTATAGTTTTACAGCACACAAACACAGTTAGACTATATTCAATGAGTGAACATACTGGAATAACGGTTCTAGATATGTCATGCTCATCCATATCTCTTCTGCCCAGCCCCAAGTTGGAGCTGAAAACTCGTCTTAAAATGTACCATTCTTTGGAGAAAGTTTCGTGCTTCTGTAAAATACTACACTCTGTAAACTGACTGTATCATGTATCCCCAACTAAGCCCTGCCAGCTATTACCGTTTTAATTATGTGAAAATTTACCGTCCCAATGTTCCAACATAATTAAAATGGGAGGAAAGCCATTTTTTCTTCATTATTTTCAATCTAATTGTGGGAATGCAAGGTTTATAGATATGCAATTTCATAGAATGCAATTTAGTTATTGGAAACGAGGGGAAAAAATCATGAATCACAACGTACCTGTAATAACAAATCTCTCAACAAGCAGCTGATGAACCACTTAAATCCGTATGGATGTTGCAAAGTTCACTAATCCAGGTGTGGCACAATTTATATATGGAATGGCTAAGCAGCTAATGAAAAAATCCCAATTTCCTGTATGTCTAGATATGAGTGTTCTTGGCTCCCTCTCACTGGGAAAGCATGCCTCACCTCCAAATCCCCACAAACTCGCTCACTGCACAGACTGTTAATTTTAATAGTGATTTTAGCACGAAATACAGGCCTTGATTTTTACTCCCGGGTGGGAACATGGCAAAACGAGTGGTGGGCCCGTCCCAAAGAGGCAGCGGGAACGAGGCAAAACAAGTGGTGGGCCCATTCCAGAGAGGCAGTGAGAACGAGGCAAAACAAGTGGTGGGCCCGTCCCAGAGAGGCAGTGAGAACGAGGTAAAACAAGTGGTGGGCCCGTCCCAGAGAGGCAGTGAGAACGAGGCAAAACAAGCGGTGGGCCCATTCCAGAGAGAGACAGCGGGAACGAGGCAAAACAAGCGGTGGGCCCATTCCAGAGAGGCAGTGAGAACGAGGCAAAACAAGCGGTGGGCCCATTCCAGAGAGGCAGTGAGAACGAGGCAAAATAAGTGGTGGGCCCATTCCAGAGAGAGACAGCGGGAACGAGGCAAAACAAGCGGTGGGCCCATTCCAGAGAGGCAGTGAGAATGAGGCTAAATAAGTGGTGGGCCCATTCCAGAGAAGCAGCGGGAACGAGGCAAAGCGAGCAGTGGGCCTGTCCCAGAGAGAAGGGCAGCGGGAATGAGGCAGTGCGAGCGATGGGCCCGTCCCAGAGAGGGGCAGCGGAAACAAGGCAAAGTGAGTGGTGGGCCCGTCCCAGAGAGAAGGGCAGCGGGAATGAGGCAAAACAAGCGGTGGGCCCGTTCCAGAGAAAGGGGCAGCGGGGAGGCTCAGACGATTTTAATGGCCAGGCCTCTCATACGTGCCGCTTACCGACTTCCTGACCAAAACGGCAGGAAGCAGCTGCCCGGCTGTTAATATTGTGCCAATCAGAGGGAACGATTCCAGGCACTGAGGAAGTGGATAGGCAGTGGGGGGGGAGGGAGGTGGAATCCTGGACCATGGGAGGCCCAAAGTTTCCTTGTGGGGGGGCCTGGAGTAGCACGCCTGCTCCATCTGGCCCACAAAGAAACCAAAAATAAATAACTTACTTTTCTCTGGCTCTGGCCTCTGCTCAGGCCTCAGGTTAAAATTGCAGGCCAGGCCCCGACGACGATATCGGAGCGCAATCTGCATATTTAAAGTTGACTCCACTGGCTTGGCATGGGTGTCCTCGCAGCCCGTGTTTTAAAATTGCAGTTGGTCAGATCAGGGTGGGAAATGAGTGGGAAAGACCCCATGCTCCATCTTAACTGTGCAGCTGTGGAATGCTACACAAGTTCATGTGATGATTTTAGTAAGTCATTAATAAGCAAAAATGCTCCCCCCCCACCCCGCCAGCTTTATGGTAATGTTTGCTAATCCATTTTGGGAGGGTTAACTTTCTAAGAGCAGCGCTAAATACATTATATTCTGTTACTGCTGTCTAGTGATCTTGCATCACCTTTTACCCACTTTTACTTGTTAGTTAAAACTATCAAACAGAGGAACACATGAATCTTACGCCTGTTATGGAAATTCGAACATTGTGAAAGTTTGATCAATTTCAGGTTCAGCCTGTCTGGCTGAATAAGCAGGAATATGACTTTTGAAACCACATGAAATGACAGTGTTATTCACAGGCATCCAGTTCTTGATGGGATTGCGATGGACTTTGAAAATGAAAGTATATATTCACTTCACTACATAAAGCAATTTTTAGCATTTGATTCAGAATAATTCCACCGAGTTATGATGTTTGCTCCAGTTTTCTTTTCTAGATGATGGTGAATCCTCTCCCCACTGCTTCTCACTCTTTAGTATTCTATGCTTTGTGACTCCACTGGTTTCACTCTTTTATTTAGACCTGAGCACCTCCGATTTACACTCGAGAGGTCACTGGTGATTCTGGACTAATAATGGGTGAGAAGCCACATTCCTCTGTTCATCCTAAATCTTACAGTCTCCATCCTGAGAGTGTGAAGCATCATCTGTGCGCAGTCTGTCTTTCAGCTGGCTGGAGCTTGTAACATCCAGAGACGACAGGGCATCAGAGGTGCCCTTTAAAAAAGGGAGAACAAAAGAGTTAATCACCTTCCACATAATATAGAATCTTACAGCGCAAAAGGAGGCTATTTAGCCCTTTGTGCCTCTGCCGGCTCTTTGAAAGAGCTACCCAATTAATCCCACTCCCCTGCTCTTTCCCCATAACCCTGCAAATCTTTCCTTTTCAAGTATTTATCCAATTCCCTTTTGAAAGTTATTACTGAATCTGCTTCCACCACCCTTTCAGGCAGCTCATTCAGATCATAACAACTCGCTGCCAATTATCTTAAATCTGTGTCCTTTGGTTACTGACCCTCCTGTCAGTGGAAACAGTTTCTCCCTATTTACTCTATCAAAACCCCTCATAACCTTCTCTGCTCTGAGGAGAACAATCCCAGGTTTTCCAATCTCTCCACATAACTGAAGTCCCTCATCCCTGGGAACATTCTGGTAAATCTCCTCTGCACCCTCTCCAATGCCTTGACATCCTTCCTAAATATCTTCATCTCCAGGAGACATACTACCTCCTTCAACATTAAAAAGGTATATGGCCTGCTCTAATTAACTAATAGTGAGGTGTAGTGATTGCTCAAAGTAACTGACTGCTGAGCTATATTACAAATCAGTTAAGAACGCTCAGTAATAATGCTATCACTAGACCTTTTGTGAAACTTGCAATGTCATAGAATGTGAGAGGGTGAATTTTCAGGTGTGAAATGTAACTCAGAATGAGTGGGTGTAGTGCAAATTAAGCCAGAAATGTGCAATGAGCCAATGTGCAATTCTCTGTGGCCAGCTCATTTACATAATTATTTATCACTTCCATTGCAGTTTTAGTCTTGTGTAGGGAGCCAATCTAATGGGAGGAGGGAGGGAACTTAAAGGTAAAAAGCTGCGTAGCAAGGCAAAAAAATTTCCATACATAAACTAGTTGATCGTCTAACGCTCATGGACAAAATAAAATGTGCCTCCTCTCTCCCTGTACCTATCTCTCCTCCTCTCCCTTTCTTTTTCTGTTTGTCTTTCACTTTTTCTCCCTCTACGGCTGTCGCTCACTTTCCCTTGTTCTAGTCTCGATCTCTTGGTTTGTCTCGGAATTTATTCTGTGATCATTTCAATTTAGTAAGTTGATGGAGCAGGTGGTAGTGGAGCTGTCTAAAGTTGGCCTTATTTCCATATTCCTTTGCAGGACGGAATCATCTTCAGACTCAGTTCTTCAAGAAGTTTGGACGGATCAGACTGTGGCTGTAGACCACAGCCCCACTCACACTCTTCACCTTGGGCAAGAGATTTCTCCACCTCTGCCTTGACACCCACTCTCATTTGGAGCAACTCAATACTTCACTTTCGAATGATTCTGTTTTTTTTTGTCTAAACTCACAAAATATACACTTATTAATGAAGAGCTATATGATCCTCCACAATCTTTGGGAGACTGCCAGGTCTGTTCTGAGAAGACACGGAGAGACCTGCTCCATTAATCGTAGAATTGTACAGCAAAGAAGGAGGCCATTCGGCCCATCGTGTCTGTGCCGGCTCTTTGAAAGAGCTATCCAATTAGTCCCACTCCCCTGCTCTTTCCCCATAGCCCTGCAAATTTTTCCCCTTCAAGTATTTATCCAATTCCCTTTTGAAAATTACTATTGAATCTGCTTCCACCACCCTTTCAGGCAGAGCATTCCTGATCAGAACAACTCATAGAGTCATAGAAGTTTACAACATGGAAACAGGCCCTTCGGCCCAACATGTCCATGTCGCCCAGTTTATACCACTAAGCTAGTCCCAATTGCCTGCACTTGGCCCATATCCCTCTATACCCATCTTAGCCATGTAACTGTCCAAATGCTTTTTAAAAGACAAAATTGTACCCGCCTCTACTACTGCCTCTGGCAGCTCGTTCCAGACACTCACCACCCTTTGAGTGAAAAAATTGCCCCTCTGGACCCTTTTGTATCTTTCCCCTCTCACCTTAAATCTATGCCCCCTCGTTATAGACTCCCCTACCTTTGGGAAAAGATTTTGACTATCTACCTTATCTATGCCCCTCATTATTTTATAGACTTCTATAAGATCACCCCTTAACCTCCTACTCTCCAGGGAAAAAAGTCCCAGTCTATCTAACCTGTCCCTATAAATCAAACCATCAAGTCCCGGTAGCATCCTAGTAAATCTTTTCTGCACTCTTTCTAGTTTAATAATATCCTTTCTATAGTAGGGTGACCAGAACTGTACACAGTATTCCAAGTGTGGCCTTACTAATGTCTTGTACAACTTCAACAAGACATCCCAACTCCTGTATTCAATGTTCTGACCAATGAAACCAAGCTTAAAAAAAATTCTCCTCATCTCCCCCCTGGTTCTTTTGCCAATGACCTTAAATCTGTGTCCTCTGGTTACCGACCCTCCTGCCACTGGAAACAGTTTCACCTTATTTACTCTAACAAAACCCTTCATGATTTTGAACCTGTATTAAATCTCCCCTTAACCTTCTCTGCTCTGAGGAGAACAAACCCCAGGCTTCTCCAGCCACCATTTTCTGCTCAGTATCCTTGAGACTGATTTCTCCTGTGGGTAATACATTAAAAAAATGATAACTGGCACTTCCTCCTGGTCTCCATAAAGTTTAAACACAACTTGGAGTAAATAACTTCTACAAAAAAAAACCCCATGCAATCGAGCCCTTTCCCCCAATGGGCTCCTTTTGTAATTCAGAATGATTCATGTCAGTCCACAGTTTCTACACCATTATGTGGATACAGAGACTCACCCTCTGTCAATGCAGAGCTCGGTTCCACCTGTTCAGTGCCTGCAGTAAGTAACTAAATGGTGATAATGCAGAGTACAAAATTATAATTATTTTCCAGGCACTAAGGGCTTGCACTTGATCAGAATACAGGGACATCCCGTTTCTCAGGCGCTGTGCGGACACTTAAGACCCCAAAATGGTGGGCTGGAGATGCGCCGCCCGCCATATTGGGTAAAGAGAGACGTCCCTCACCCACACCTGAAGCTGGCATTAGGCCCTTTCCATATGCGAATAAGGGGCCAAATGCCTGCTTCAGGTCCCCTCTCCAAGGTTGGTTTTCCCTGAGGCAGCCAGTGCCATCGCGGGAAACCAGGCCCAGGGACCTGCAACGAAGAAGGTAAATAACTTATCCGAATGTGGAGCCGGGAGAATCACCCTACATTAAAGAACCCTCTCGCTCGCTGCCGCTCCCCCTCCCTCGCCTCCCCTCACTCTGATCTTCCAGCCCAGGGCCCCAATCTCTCGCCCCCGGGATCCCCGATCTTCCAGTCCCGGGCCCCAATCTCACCCTCCACCTCACCCCCCCATTCCCGGGATCCCCAATCTTCCAGACCTGGGCCCCAATCTCCTCCCCCCCCAACTCCTGAGATCCCCGATCTTCCAGCCCAGGGTCCCAATCTCCCCCACCCTTCTCTCGCCTCCACCCCCCATCCCCAGGGCCCCAATTCCACCCACCCCTGGCCCCCAGCGATTCCCTATCTCCCTCCCCCATGACTCCAGACCCCCCCCCCCCCCCAATTCCCGGCCGGACCCCTGAACCCACATACCCGAGGGCTTGATTTCTCTCCATCCTTCCCCGGTGGGCTGTCGCGCCACACCAGCTCTATGACAATGAGGTCCCAGGCCCAATATCAGGGGCGCCTTGGACCGCACCATTCTAGCCTGGGGTATTTACCCAGTGCCCCCTGCACTCCTAAAAATGTTTAATCCCGAATTTCTGGGCCAAGGTACATTAGTTCTGAACGAAGATTGATGTACTTACTCATATTGGAACCAGAAATAGCAACATTAAAAGGTAAAATTAATCTCAACTGTTTTTGGATCTAGACACAGAAATAACAAATTTTGAGGCAAATTAAACAATACTTTGGTGTCTGACCTGGAATAGATCTATTTAAATGAAATTCGATGTTCAAGACAAGGTAGGACAGTCCCTGGCTCATCCTGTCAGGCAAGTTTCTTTTTAAAACTCTGCAAATTAGACATGGTGAGGTTTTTACAAATGTTTCCTCCATATTATCAAAAGTGATATTGGTTTCAGTGATTTATTTCCAAGGCTGATATTTACCTTTTCTTCCATACCTTACTATTGGGGGTTACCAAGGAAGATTCAAACATATTGAATTCAGACATAGAAAATCAACCCAGCCATGAAATAAACGAGCGTTGATAAAGCCTTCAGGGCTGCCTGCTGAATTATATAAAATCCCAGCACCAGAATTAGCTCTCACTATAACCAGAGTAATTCAGCAAACTTATGCCCCAGGATAACTCTTAAACACATGGCAGGAAAATCGATCTTGTTAAAGGACAATAAGAACTCCCTTAACTGCAAATCCTACAGGTTTAATGATTAACTATACCATTTAGCAGACATAGAAACTGCAACCAGAAGACTGCGACTATACTCACACGGACCCATAACAATCAAAAAGTACTTGCCAAATACCGCACTGATAAACTGTGTTGACTACTGCACTTTATTCATAAGATCTCTACATCTAGACATGTGAGAGGGTATAATGATTAGCAAAGTCTGAACAGGCTGGGGCTCTTTTCTCTAGAAAAGAGAAGACTGAGAGGTGACCTGATAGCGTTCTTTGAAATTATGAAGGAGTTCAATAAGGTAGACATAGAGATGATGTTTCCACTTGTGGGGGAGACCAAAACTAGAAGCCATGAATATAAGATAGTCACATATAAATAAATCCATTAAGGAATTCAGGAGAAACTTTTTTACCCAGAGAGTGGTTATAATGTGGAACACGGTAACACAAGGAGTAGTTGAGGTGAATAGCATAGATGCATTTAAGGGGAAGCTAGATAAACACATGAGGGAGAAAGGAATCAAAGGATACACTGATAGGGTTAGATGAAGTAGGGAGGGAGGATGCTCGTGTGGAGCATAAACATCGGCATAGACCTGTTGGGCCGAATGACCTGTTTCCGTGCTGTAAATTCTATGTTTAAAAAAACAATTGAGTTTCAATCAATAAGCTTTTCTTTGATGTATTTCTTTATGTGTGCATTTTGTACACTGTATATTCTCTCCCCTTGCTGCAATGTTGCTGAATTTCTTCTCAGTTCAATTTTTTCCCATGACTACCTGTACACAGAGATAAATGTTTGCATGAGACAGTGAAAACAACATTAAACACTCTAGACTGGCTATGTGTTATGATTCATTCAGCTCCTGCACAGCCGGAGAGCATGGAGCCCTGGACTGCACTCTCATACTGGTGGGGTTTGTGTCTAGGTCAGTGCACATTTGATAGAATGCATGACCAAGTTTTTGTTCTTCTTCCCCCTCTCTCCCTCTGCCCATTTCAGCAACTGGTTTGTCTGAGATAAAAACCTTTAACTGCGAGTTTTTGATGGATGAAGCGATCCATTTCATTTGCGCCTAGCTAAAGGTCGCTGGTTAATGATCACTTAGCATTCACCAGACCAGCCGTCCAACACAAACCAGTTCACTTTCCACTCCCTCATATGACAGGGGCCATGGACTTAAAAAAATTGCTTTTTAAGGAATTCTGCTTTCTCTTTCTCCTGGTATCATGTTGTTAAAGATGATCCGGTCATTATCACATTGCTGTTTGTGGGATCTTGCTGTGCACAAATTGGCTGCCACGTTTCCTACATTACAACAGTGACTACCCTTCAAAAGTACTTCATTGGCTGTAAAGCGCTTTGAGAGAGGAAGCAAAGGGGAGTCATTTAGAGAGGGAAACCAAGAGTCATAAAACGTCTCCAGTGTCTGTGCCTCTCCATTTCTCACTGCATTCTTTTGCTTCATAAAATCATATAATCATAGAATGATACAGCAAAGAAGGAGGCCATTTGGCCTGTCGTGCCTGTGCCAGCTCTTTGAAAGAGCTACCCAATTAATCCCATTCCCCTGCTCTTTCCCCATAGGTCCTGCAAATTTTTCCCCTTCAAGTATTTATCCAATTCCCTTATGAAAGTTATTATTGAATCTGTTTCCACCGCCCTTTCAGGCAGAGCATTCCAGATCATAACAACTCGCTGTGAAAAAACATGTTTCCTCATGTCGTCTCTGGTTCTTTTGCCAATTACCTTAAATCTGTGTCCTCTGGTTACTGACCCTCTGCCACAGGAAACAGTTTCTCCTTATTTACTCTATCAAAACTGTTCATGATTTTGAATACCTCTATTAAATCTCCCCTTAACCTTCTCTGTTCTAAGGAGAACAATCCCAGCTTCTCCAGTCTCTCCACATAACTGAAGTCCCTCATCCCTGGTACCATTCTAGTAAATCTCCTCTGCATCCTCTCCAAGGCCTTGACAGCCTTCCCAAAGTGTGATGCCCAGATTTGGACACAATACTCCAGCTGAGGCCTAACCAATGATATATAAAGGTTTAGCATAACTTCCTTGCTTTTGTACTCTTTGCCTCTATTAATAAAGCCAAGGATCCCATATGCTTTTTTAACAGCCTTCTCACACAAATCTTTGAAGGTGGCCGGATAAGTTGACACTCCCGGAATCTCTCTGTTCCTGTACCTCCTTTAAAATTGTACCATTTAGTTTATATTGCCTCTCCTCATTTTTCCTACCAAAATGTATCACTTCACACTTCTCTGCCTTAAATTGTATCTGCCACGTGTCTGCCCATTTCAGCAGTCTGTCTATGTCCTTCTGATGTCTGTTACTATCTTCCACATTGTTTACTACATTTCTGAGTTTCGTGTCATCTGCAAACTTTGAAATTATACCCTATATACTCAAGTCCAGGTCATTAATATATATCAAAAAGAGCAGTGGTCCTAATACTGACCCCTGGGGAACACCACTGTATATTTCCCTCCAGTCTGAAAAACAACCGTTCACCACTACTCTCTGCTTTCTGTCCCCAGCCAGTTTTGTATCCATGCTGCCACTGTCCCTTTAATCCCACGGGCTTCAGTGGCTTCAGGTCAGTTTGATGTATAAATGTGGTAACAGAACTGTTATTGTAGTTTTTTTTGGCTGCCACTGAGCTCCATCAACTGATCTAATTTTGATATTCTTTCCATTTCACTCTCTATTTTCACTCTTCTGCAAACCACTTACCTCCACGCTCCACCTGCCTTCAGCTGGGAGCGGAGTATGACCCAGGCTGCTGGGCTCTCCATGAACCGTGTTGATACTCATTGTGTGGATTGAGCTATGGTCCGTGTGATGGGAGCCAGGCCAGGTCAGTCTTTACCCACCCACACCCCCACCTCCCACCACCCCCCAAACGCACCCCCGCTTTGGCAGAGCTCCTGGAAAGCCGCATAAACTTTGTCCAGCTCTCTGGTGCAGAACAAACAAAATTCACCCAACCAAATGAGTGAGCTGAAGTGATGGACAGTCCCAGGAGACAGCCCTCCAGCTTGAGATTCAAACACTATCCAGGACAAATCTGTCCGCTCAATCGGCAGCCCATCCACCACCTTAAATATTCACTCCCTCCCCCGCCGACGCACCATGGCTGCAGTGTGTACCATCTACAGGATACACTGCAGCAATTCGCCAAGGCTTCGACAGCATCTCCCAGACCCGCGACCTCTACCACCTAGAAGGACAAGGGCAGCAGGTGCATGGGAACAACGCCACCTGCACGTTCCCCTCCAAGTCAAACACCTTTCCGACTTGGAAATATATTGCCGTTCCCTAATTGTCGATGGAACTCCCGACCTAACAGGACTGTGGGAGAACCTTCACCACACGGACTGCAGCGGTTCAAGAAGGTGGCTCATCACCACCTTCTCAAGGGCAATTAGGGATGGGCAATAAACGCCGGCCTTGCCCGTGACACCCACAGCCTGAGAATGAATTTTAAAAGTAACACTCAAGCACTGAACCTTGCTGGGAGCCCGGAATGAAGGTGAAGAATGGTGGTGTTACCCTTGTCAATTGGCTCCCGCTTCTCACCGATGTTCCAAGGGCGATGTTGACGCTGCTCGTTGACTGGGTGTCAGTTGTGTTTCCTCCTTCTGCCGCTGAGAGCCCGGAAATCACGAGTCCGCTGGATAAACTTCTTTTCCCAAACAAAAGGCTGAGAGTGGAGCTGGTGGAGGAGGTGATGCTGCACTGGTTCTGGGTGCCCGAGTGACCATGACTACTGAGCTGGCTTGCTGTGGAGAGTCGAGGTACTTGGGATAACATAGAAGCTATTGAGTTGTTAAATGACAGCTGGCTGTTGGATAACCTTTGAACCAGGCCATGGACAGATGTGGACACCTGTGAAGGTGGCTGCCGTGTTTCCAGAATGGATCCTGACTGACTTGTAACGGGTGGTCGCCTGCTCTCTGATCGAGATGATCGAGCCTGCACTGAACAGTTCCTTTGTTCCCCACGCCCTACAATGCAAAAGAAACAGATCGCACTATAATTCATCCATCCCAACCTCATTCATTTCCTACCTTACGACTGTGACTACACTTCAAAGAAGTACTTCATTGGCTGTAAAGCACTTTGGGACATCCTGAGGTCGTAAAAGGCTCTATATAAATGCAAGTCTTTCTTTCTGATATGATTAAAACGCTGGGGCAAAGTCAAACTGAATCCTTTGGCTCTTCCTGTATAATTTACACAAAGTTAGTATAGATGTTGTCATTTGGCTGATTGCAATTGTATGGGGGTTGACTATCTATCCAAATAAAGAAATATTTGGCAAATATATTTCTTAAATGGCATCAGTATTTCTCCACATTTCCTCCCAAACCCGCGACCTCCACCACCTAGAAGGACAAGGACAGCAGGTGCATGGGAACAACACCACCTCCAAGTCACACACTATCCTGACTCGGACATATACCAGCTGTTCCTTCATCGTCGCTGGGTCAAAATCCTGGAACTCCCGACCTAACAGCACTATGGAAGAACCTTCACCACACGGACTTCAGCGGTTCAAGTAGAAGGCGGCTCACCACCACTTTCTCAAGGGGCAGCTAGGGATGGGCAATAAATGCTGGCCTTGCCAGCAACGCCCACATCCCGAGAATGAATAAACTTTGAAAAATAGAGAACAATGGACTCCCGGGAGTGTCTGAATAATCCACCAGAATTATTTAAAAGCAATAGTTTATCCACGTATGTTTCTATTGATTCAATATCCTTGCATAGGACAGTCATCAAAAAATCCAAACAAAATAGGTTCTCACCATCTAGAGTGAGGGAATCATACTGTACGTTAGGGTCCTGAATTCAACCCGAATTTACAAGACCACTGTCAGATATGGTTAGAGCTGTGATTGCTGGCTCGGTGGCACTGGATAGGCCCAGACTTACTGGAAATGTACAGGGGTATGCTTCTGGCAGGCAGCATGTCAGAGTCCACAAGGAAAGGCATCATCACCCTCATCTACAAGTGGAAGAGGGAGGGGGAAGAGAGAAGAAATCAGAAATTGGCCACCCATTTCCTTGCTAAGTGTTGAATGCATGACTCTGTCTAGGGCCATCGCCAACAGGCTCAAGTCTGCTCTGGAGCTGTTGATCCATCTGGATCAGACCTGTACTGTACCCGGCAGGAAGATCTCTGATAGCCTTGTGCTGCTCAGGGATACGATCGCCTACATGCAGGATAGGAGGGTGAACACCTGCCTCATCAGCCTGGACTGGGAGAAAGCCTTCGACAGAATATCCCACATGTATGTGATGGACGTGTGCTCCAAAATGGGGTTTGGGGAGGGAATCCGCGATTGGATCCGACTGGTCTACACAAACATCCGCAGCGCAGTCCTAATCAACGGGTGGGAGTTGGAGAGCTTTCCGATCAGACCTGGAGTCAGGCAGGGCTGTCCTCTCTCCGAGGTCTTGTTAGTATGTTGAATTGAGCCGTTTGCTGTGTCCATCAGGAAGGACCCAGGTATTGGAGCGGTGACGATCCCAGGCAGCGGAGACTCTCAGGTTAAGGCCTCCCTGTACATGGTCGACATCATCGTCTTTTGCTCCGAATAGCGGTCGGTCCACAGACTAATGGGCATCTGCGACCAGTTCGAGCCAGCCTTGGGGGCCAGAGTGAACCGCAGTAAGAGTGAGGCCATGTTCTTTGGCAGGTGGGAGACCTGGTCCTTTGTCCCCATCACTGTCAGGTCCGACTACCTGAAAGTGCTGGGGATCTGGTTCAGGGGGCCCCAGGCCTGCACCAAGAACTGGGAGGAATGGATCGCCAAGGCCAAACAGAAGTTTGATATGTTGTGGGGGAGGGGGGGGGAATGCTCCCTCTCCATGGCCAGCAGGAACCTGGTGATAAGGTGTGAGGTACTTGCGGTGTTGCTCTACATGGCCAAGGTCTGGTCCATTCCCCGCCGCTCTGCCGTCACAGTCACTCACTCGAGCTATCTTTCACTTTGTCTGGAGGTCCAAGGTAGAACATGTCCGCAGGGATACCACGTACAAACCCCCAAAGGGGGGGGGGGGGAAGAGTGTCCCCAATGCCGCTCTGATCCTGATGGCCACCTTTGTGTGGCTGCCTCAGGATGTGTGTAGAGCCCCAGTACGCAAACACCAAGTTTCACTATGTGCTGAGTTTCCACCTGTCCAACAAACTGAGAAGGTTGGATCTGGCCATGCTGGCCGAGCAGACGCAGGATGTCCCATCCAGCTGGACCACCCCCCTCCACCCGTCCCAGGTGGAGAAGTTCCTGAGGAGGAACCCCTTCGACCACAAGGCCGTCAGACAGTGGTTGACACAGAACATTCCAGGGGTCATGCAGGGAAAGGAGAGGGTGGGTCCAATCGGGCAGTTCCTCGACCAGACAGTTGATGCTATTTGGTAGAACGTCTTGTCGCCAGAACTGACCAACAGGCACCAGGATGTAACCTGGACAGTGGTGAGAAGAGCCCTTCCAGTGCGGTCCTTCCAACACACTTGGAATCTCAGCGCCACCACGAGCTGCCCTCAAGGCTGTGGTGGGGAGGAGACTGTCGTCCACCTCCTCATGGACTGCCCCTTCGCGCAGAAGGTGTGGAGAGAGGTGCATGGTAAAATTTAAAAAAAGCTTTTTAAATTACACAACAGTCTTCAGGATATCGGAACATTTTGTTTTAAAAATTAAACGGGAAAGATGATCACGTTTGTGGGAATGTAAAATCTCCCAACAACGAGGACTTGCAAAATATGCCAAAACTGTGAGTCACACGTTAATTTAAAAGGAAATTTTGTTCTTCTTGCCTCTCCTGCTGAATTTGTTATCCAGATCAATCTAAAATATATTAAAAATCTTACGTCTGTCAACTTTATCCAGGACAAGTTTATATTGGCAATTTGGATTCTAGATTTAGATATTGACATTTATAATGGGAAATTAAAAATAAGGACAGAAAGACTTGAAACACTACGGCTTTTTTCATTAAAATGCAGTTTATGGGGCGATGAGACATAGATACAAGCAGACTGTTTCCAGTAGGTGTGGAACCTGGAACCAAGGGTCATCGATACAAGATTAAATGTAAGAGATTTAGAACAGAGTGCAGGAGAAACTTCACTTAGAGAGTTGTCAGGCTGTGGAATTCACTTCCAGGGTTAGTGGTTGAGGCAGAAACTATGTCAACGTTCAGGATTAGATTGGAGAGGGGGATGAAGGAAAAGGGGATGAAGGGATATGGGAACAAGGCAGGTAAAAGTGATTTGGACTATTTGCTTGGTGCAGTGTCCAGAACTGAATGTAGTATTTCCAGATGTGGTCTAACCAGAGCTTTATACAACTGTATAGTTGGCCTCAGGGAGATATGTTTTCGCCTGTCTTTCAATCACTGCCTCGTTAAATGAAACACTTCTGTTGGTTCCTTATCCAAATACACACTGGCTAATGCAGCCTGACATTGTGAAAGTTTCCAAACATTCTTTGTTCCCTCTCCTCAGGTATGGTCCCTCCCCATTAAATCTGCTGTCATCACCCCCTCTTCAAAAACTCTGACCTTGACCCCTTTGTCCTTGCAAACTACCGCCCCCATTTCCAACCTCCCTTTCCTCTCCAAAGTCCTTGAACGTGTTGTCACCTCCCAAATCTGTGCCTATCTTTCCTGCAACTCCATGTTTGAATCCCTCCAATCAGGTTTCCGCCCCTGCCATAGTACTGAAATGGCCCTTATCAAATTCACAAATGACATCCTATGTTTCTGTGACTTTGGTAAACTATCCCTCCTCATCCTTCTCAACCTGTCTGCAGCCTTTGACATGGTTGACCACACCATCCTCCTCCAACACCTCTCCTCCATTGTCCAGCTGGGTGGGACTGCACTCGCCTGTTTCCATTCTTATCTATCCAGTCATAGCCAGAGAATCACCTGCAATGACTTCTCTTCCCACTCCCGCATCGTTACCTCTGGAGTCCCCCCAAGGGTCTATCCTTGGTCCCCTTCTATTTCTCATCTGCCCCTCGGTGACATTATCTGAAAACACAATGTCAGGTTCCACATGTACGCTGACGATACCCAGCTCTACCTCACCACCATCTCCCATTGCCCCTCCACTGTCTCTGATTTGTCACACTGCTCGTCCAACATCCAGTACTGGATGAGCAGTAATCAGTCCCAGTCACAAACTCTGTTCCCAAGCGACCGACTCCATCGCTCTCCTCAGCCACTGTCTGAGGCTGAACCAGACCGTTCGCAAACTTAGCGTCCTATTTGACCCTGAGATGAGCTTCTGAACACATATCAACTCCATCACCAAGACTGCCTACTTCCACCTCCGTAACTTCATCCGTCTCAACTCATCTGCTGCTGAAACCCTTATCCATGCCTTTGTTACCTCCAGACTTGACTATTCCAATGTTCTCCTGGCCGGCCTCCCATCTTCCACCCTCCATAAACTTAAGCTCATCCAAAACTCTGCTGCCCGTATCATAACTCACACCAAGTCCCTTTCTCCCATTATCCCTTGTGCTCGCTGACCTACATTGGCTCCTGGTCCGGCAACACCTCAATTTTAAAATTCACATCTTTGAATTCAAATCCCTCCACGGCCTCACTGCTCTCTATCTCTGTAACCTCCTCCAGCCCTACAACCCTTCGAGATCTCTGCGTTCCTCCAATTCTGGCCTCTTGCGCAGTCCCGATTTTCATTGCCCCACCATTGGCGGCCGCGCCTTCAGCTGCCTAGGCCCTAAGCTCTGGAATTCCCTCCCTAAACCTCTCTGCCTCTCTATCCTCCTTTAAGACGCTCCTTAAAACCTACCTCTTTGACCAAGCTTTTGGTCACCGGTCCAAATATCTCCTTATGTGGCTCGGTGTCAATTGTTTGATTACACTCCTATGAAGCACCTTGGGACGTTGTTGTTGTTGTAATGATGACACTCAGGTCCAAAAACATCATTGGAACACATGATATTACAAGAGGATTTGAGTACAGGAGTAAAGATGTCTTACTGCAATTATATAGGGCCTTGGTGAGACCGCACCTGGAGTATTGTGTACAATTTTGGTCTCCTTACCTTAGAAAGGATATACTTGCCATAGAGGGAATTCAACGAAGGTTCACCAGACTGATTCCTGGGATGGCGGGATTGTCGTATGAGGAGAGATTGAGTAGACTAGGCCTGTATTCTCTAGAGTTTAGAAGAATGAGAGGTGATCTCATTGAAACATACAAAATTCTTACAGGGCTCAACAGGGTAGTTGCAAGGAGGTTGTTTCCCCTGGCTGGGGAATCTAGAACCAGGGGTCACAGTCTCAGAATAAAGGGTAGGCCATTTAGGACTGAGATGAGGAGAAATTTCTTCACACAGAGGGTGGTGAATCTTTGGAATTCTCTACCTCAGAGGGCTGTAGAGGCTCAGTCATTGGGTACATTCAAAACAGAGATGGATGGATTTCTAGAAATTAAAGGCATCAAGGGATATGGGGATGGTGCAGGAAAATGGTGTTGAGGTAAAAGATCAGCCATGATCTTGTTGAATGGTGGAGCAGGCTCGAGGAGCCGAATGGCCTACTCCTGCTCCTATTTCTTATGTTTGGCATACTCCTGCTCCTATTTCTTATGTTCTTATGTCCTGTGGTGTTTCCCTTGATGCTCAAAACAGTGACAAATCCTCTTTCATTTTAAAGATGTCAAATTAAAAAAGTTTTCTGGCAAGAATGGCCTCTTTCTGTGCTGTATCATTCTATGATTCTAAGAATTGGCTGTGAGGACACCTTTTTTTATCATTCAGTCCTGCATTTTTAAACCAATTTAGCAGAGCAGAGCCCAACCCGATCTGCACAGACGTTCAATCCACTGCTAAATTGGTCGGGGCTTTTCTTTAGGTGGCTCTGGCGGCTGCCTGAAACAAGCACAGGCCTCAATGTTGAAATGAGGCCTGTGCTTTTTAAATCATCTATAAGCACAACTGATCAATCTACAACGACAACAACTTGCATTTATATAGCGCCTTTAATGTATTAAAACGTCCCAAGGTGCTTCACAGGAATGTCATCAGACAAGAATTGACACCGAGTCAAGGAAGCAGACATTAGGACAGGTGACCAAAAGCTTGATCAAAGAGGTAGATTTAAGGAGCATCTTAAAGGAGGAGAGTATTGTAGAAAGGTGGAGAAGTTTAGGGAGGAAATTCCAGAGCTTAGGGCCCAGACAGCTGAAGGCACGGCCACCAATGGTGGGGTGAAGAAAATCGGGGATGGACAAGGCTACTTGATGCTAAAAAGTACATTTTGACGCTACTTTTACATTGACAATCAAATGTGCACTGACATTTAAAAGGTTACATGTTACATATAGTTTCCCCACTGCAGGGACATTGGACCAGCAGATAATGGTGTGAGCAATCTTCAGTGGCACCTGTACCGCTAAATATCCTGCAAAAATCAACCACCTCAATTTGCTAGAGGCAAAGTTTGTAGGTCCTTAAAAGTGAAACACTTTCAATTTTACATCAACAGTTTCTCTTTCTGTTGGGGGGGGCGGGCAGAAAAACAAAGCAAACTACACACTGCCCCAGATTTCCCTGTTCTAAAACGATTCTTCCCGTCAAAAGGGGGAGATTAAATAATCGGATCCGAGAGGTATAGTGTTTCATATTATGAAATGTAGTTGCTTTATCTGTCTTACTCGATCAGGAGCTCAGCCATGTGCAGCAGTCAGTAACCTTCTCGTATTCTCATAAAATATGCAGTGCTGTACCCTCTTGGTGCAGAATCTGTCCTGAGCAGAGAGACGAATGCACAGAGACAGCAGCTCCCAAAAGACTGTCAATATCTACATCAGTCATCCAGAAACATTCTGGCTTGGAAAATATTTCTTTCTGCGAAAGTTGCTGTTTTTATTTTATTATTTCCCCCATTCGTTTTATGCTCTCCTGTAGCGTTATTTCGATGTCATTTTACTTTGAATGAGACACCAGGTCAGGTCATCGCGACCTGTGCACCACAGACTGAAACCCACACCCTCTCGTTTTCACAGGGTAGGGCTCTCAATTTAACATTGTTGCACCCGTTTTATCGGCCTAAAACCACCACAACAATATCCAATTACTGAGGCAGAGGTCTACACACAACTAAACCTATATATGTGATGCCCTGCTCCGGCCCCGTGTGATGTCCTGCTCCGGCCCCGTGTGATGTCCTGCTCCGGCCCCGTGTGATGTCCTGCTCCGGCCCCGTGTGATGTCTGGTGTTGAGCCAGCTGACCCGATCATCACAAGTCCAGTTCTCCAACTAATGTGTCACAAAAGCTGCTATTCCCAAAGATTCTAAAGTGCTGCCCTATTTAGGCAGATTTTAAACTCTAACCTTTATTTTAACTGTGACAGAAATGACTGACAATCACAAAATAGACTTTTAAATCATCCATTCTGCACAGATAAATTCCAATCCAATCCTTCACTCAATACACGAGTTGTGGAAATGACATTAAGGACACAGTAATACACAGATAAATAGCTGGTCTAACAAATAAAACTGATGGTAAGATTACCGTTCACTACAACTCGCACTATGTATGTTTCTCAGTCACTAGCAGAGATCCCCAAAAATCCTCTCTTTGTAAAACATCCCTTGCTACAATACTTTCTGTGTGGATCCCAAGGGGAAGATCTGGTGAGGAGGCACAACACTACCGACAAAGAACTGTGTAGAATTGTAGATCAAATTTACAATTTAAGTGACACGATTTTTCAAAGCTCTGATAGCGATGATTGTTCCTTTCCTTAGAGAATAGTTAGGTTAGAGTTAGTGTAGAAATGATATCTTACTCCACCCCGCCCAGAATCCCTCCCCTTACCCCCTCCCCCAGAATCCCCTTTACCCCCTCCCTCAAAATCCCTCCCCTTACACCCTACCCCTTACCCCTTCCCTAGAATCCCTCCCTTTACCCCCTCCCCACCCCCTCTCCAGAATCCTCTTTACCTCTCCCTCAAAATCCCTCCCCTTACCCCCTCCTTCAGAATTCCTCCCCTTACCCCCTCCCCAGAATCTCTCTCCTAACCCCCTCCCCCAGAATCCCTCCCCTTACCCCCTCCCCCAGAATCCCTCCCCTTACCCCCTCCCCCAGAATCCCTCCCCTTACTCCCTCCCCCAGAATCCCTCCCCTTACCCCCTCCCCCAGAATCTCTCTCCTTACCCCCTCTCCCAGAATCCCTCCCCTTACCCCCTCCCGCAAAATCCCTAAAAACACAAGAACATAAGAAATAGGAGCAGGAGTAGGAGTAGGCCACCGGCCCCTCGAGCCTGCTCCGCCATTCAACAAGATCATGGCTGATCTTCTACCTCAATGCCATTTTCCTGCACTATCCCCATATCCCTTGATGCCTTTAATAAAATCCCCTTTATCCCCTCCCTCAAAATCCCTCCCCTTACCCCTCCCCCAGAATCCCTCCCCCTACCCCTTTCCGCTAGAATCCCTCCCCCTACCCCCTTCCCCTAGAATCCCTCCCCTTATCCCCTCTCCCAGAATCTGTCCCCCTTACCCTCTTCCCCAGAAGCCCTCCCCTTACCCCCCTCCCAGAATCTGTCCCCCTTATCCCCTCCCCTTACCCGCTCTCCTACAATTCCTCCCCTTACCCCCTCTCCCAGTTTTCAAACATTCTAACCGTTTACCATTTCATCTACTCTCTAACTCTATTGCACCTGTACTCCGCCCTCCACTGGTTGTTCATTCCACTCTCTGCTCTACAGAAGCTCTAGGCCATCTTTGCAATGTGAGGTGCAGATAGTGTATCAAAAACTAGTAACCTGCAAAACTCAAATTGAGATACAGGGTGCTGGATAACAACAACAACACTGCATTTATATAGCGCCTTTAATGTAGTAAAACGTCCCAAGACGCTTCACTGGAGCGATTATCAGACAAAAATTTGACACTGAGCCACAAAAAGAGATTTTAGGACAGGTGACAAGTGGTAGGTTTTAAGGAGTGTCTTAATGGAGGAGAGAGAGGTGGAGAGGTGGAGGGAGGAAGGATAATAATAACAATAAATCTATCCAGCAACGCCCTGATTGTGTCACAGCTGACATACCCCTGACATGGTGAGCAGCCAGCGAGGCTGGAGGGTGTGGTCTCCAGGTCCTTGTTTGCTTGGAGCTGATACTTTGAGTGGTGTTGCCTGTGTGGTTGTTGCTACTTGACGAGGAGGGTCCCCCACAATCTGAATCGTCAATGTTGCCTCCGCTGCATCCTTTGCGTAACCTGAAGGTGCAATGACATCATTGTTAGACTTCAACCTTTGACATGTGGCTGCCTCTGGGCAATTCAAGCCTCCTGGCTCAGCCCAACTCTTCAGATTAATCAAAACCAATCACCAAGTGACTGGCTCTTCTTGCTGCTAAATAATCTGCTGATCACAAACTTCAAAAATCCTATTCGTCAGAAGTGTAATATTGAATGTGATAAATAGGATGAGAATAAAGAGAGAAACAACAACAACTTGAATTTATATAGCGCCTTTAACATAGTAAAACATCCCAAGGTGCTTCACAGGAGCGATTTTCAGACAGAAGTTGACACCGGGCCAAAGGAGATGGTGACCAAAAGCTTGGTCAAAGAGACAGGTTTTAAGGAGCATCTTAAAGGAGGAGAGAGAGGTAGAGAGATGGAGAGGTTTAGGGAGGGAATTCCAGAGATTAGGGCCTAGGCAGCTGAAGGCACGGCCACCAATGGTGGAGTGATGGAAAACGGGGATGCACAAAAGGCCAGAATTGGTTTGAGTTAGGAAACGGGCAGTACAGTTTTGAATGAGCTGAAGTTTACGGAGGATGGAAGGTGGGAGGCCGGAGGAGAGCATTGAAATAGTCAAGTCTAGAGGTAACAAAGGCATGGATGAGGGTTTCAGCAGCAGATGAGCTGAGGCAGGGTCAGAGACGGGCGATGTTACGGAGGTGGAAGTAGGTGGTCTTGTGATGCAGAGGATGTGGGGTCGGAAGCTCAGCTCAGGGTCAAATTAGAATGAAATTTAAAGGAAGAATAAGCTGAACATGGCTTGAAGTTCAAAGGTAAAGGTACCTAAACGGTTAGCATTTGATGCTGCACATCGCAGTCACGTGCTAAACACTCAATGTACCCGGCTTCTATTGTGAAACACGAGAAATTAAAGAACATTAGCGTTGGGATAAATACTTAAAACGGTGTGTTCACCCTTGTGTGTCTTATGAGGTTTAAAAGTCAGACTGAATAACAATTGTACAGAATATTAAAAATCTGGAAGGTGCACATACTTATAGTCCCCAAAAACCTAAGTTCCTGTCATGACAATTTTGGAGTAACCTTGCCCCATCACCATCTCTGTTCCCCTCTGCTACTGACGGGCTGTCAGGCCTCCACCCAGTGGGTGGCAGTGTGGCCCCTCCTCTATGTTTCTGAGCAATTTAGTGCTGGCATCTGCCCATCTCCTCACTCCTGCTGCTGCCTCTGCCTTTAAACTTCCTGCAAATTCTCAACTTTTGCAACTTTTCGTGACATTTTTTTTTAATATCACTTACTCTTGTGTACATCAACTTTTCCCCTTTCAGTTTTATCTGGATCTCTTCTCTTCACCCACACTGTCACTCTCCAAGTACTGTAGGCAACATCATGGCAGGTTTACTGGCATGTTTTCTATAGATACACATCTACAAAATCAGTATGTGGGGCATGCATTCCATTCAAAAATCCTATGTAAACATTCCTATGGGGATTCTCATGTTAAAACGTCCACAGCTAGTTGTTACTCTTTGCCTGTTACATTTCCCTGTGATACCAGTAGGTGGCACTCTAATGGGATTTCCAATGTTAATCTGATCATTGACCTGTAACGCTCCCAGTGACAATGCAAATCACTGAAAATGTTTTGAGTCTTCAGCGTGCACTTGCAGGCCTCCCACCACTGGCAGCACTGTATATAGCCCTTTGTCTAATAATCCCTGGGGGTGTTTGGATATGAGATTGCCAGACACAAACAAGACTACTTCAAACGGTCTAGTTTTCAAATAGGAATTTCAACAACAAGTTGCATTTATATTGCGTCATTAACGTAGGAAAACGTCCCAAGGCGCTTCACAGGAGCATAATCAGACAAAAATGTAGGTTTTAAAGAAAGTTTTAAAAGGGCCTGAGAGAGGTAGGGAGGCGAGAATTCCAGAGCTTGGAGCCTAGGCAGCTGAAGGCCGCCAATGATGGAGCAAATGGAGCAGGGGATGCGCAAGAGGCCAGAGTCAGAGGAACATAGAGTTTGGTGTGGAGAGGGAATATTGTAGGACTGGAGGAGGTTTCAGAGATAAGGAGGGGTGAGATCATGGAAGGATTTGAACACGAGGATGAGAATTTTAAATTGGAGGAGCGGGGACCGGGAGCCATCGTAGACCAATAGGAGTAATACTTACTTCTGCCACCTGGAAGTGAACCACAGGTTGAGGTTCTCCAAGCTGATTGGACCTCCCCAGATGTTCTTCAGCTGTATATGTGTCCCGGCATAGGAGGTGGTAAGAGGTGAGACGTAAATCGGGTAGCCAATCGGTTGGTCACATGATGAATTAATCATGTTTCTCAGAGCCTGCTTGGCATTCTGTATGCTTCCTCGCTCCGGGTTACGATTCTGGAGGAACACAAGCTCTTGTTGCTGTCCTGCCCAAAGCCCCTTCACACATTCTTTATTGACCTATTCCAAGGGAGGGGGGAAAATCCTCTTAATGTACAACATGCGTTTATACACCACCATAAACGTTACAAAACAATGATACAACTAGTCGCTCTGAGCCAGGAAGCAAGAGGGGTCATAAATGTTATAAACTGGATAGCCAGGTGGTGAAGGATAGAATACTAGAGCCTGATCTTCAGTTGCTTCCAAGCCATTACACCCACACCACACCCTCGATCAATGCTCTTATAAATGGCTACAAGAGAGTCGCCAATTGATATGCACCACCTGAATACAGTTAACACTAATTGGAATAAATCACGTGGAAATAATTAACAATAAATATAATAAAGAATTCAGGAGAAACCTCTTTACCCAGAGAGTGGTGAGAATGTGGAACTCGCTACCACAAGGAATAGTTGAGGCAACTAGCATAGATGCATTTAAGGGGAAGCTAGATAAACACATGAGGGAGAAAGGAATAGAAGGATACACTGATAGGGTGAGATGAAGTAGGGAGGGAGGAGGCTCGTGTGGAGCATAAACACCAGCATAGACCTGTTGGGCTGAATGGCCTGTTTCTGTGCTGACATTTATGTAATTCCACATTACATAAAGGGAGGGAGCAATGAAGGTTTGGTGGGCTTTGAGGATATTTTTGAAGATGGAGAGAAGGGCAGAGCCTCAGAGAGGGAGGTTCTAAAGAATAGGACCAAGGCAGCTGAAAATCACTACAGGAACAATAGGTCAGGATCGGCTCCGAATCCCGAGCAAGTTCTTCCCTCTCCACCCTTCAGTGGCAAACTTTCAATATAACAGATATTAAAATCAGTGAGGTAGTCAAACCAGGACATCCAGGCAGTGTGCCAGAGACATTACGGGGTGTCATTTATGGCCGGGCATCTGAGCATCTCCCCACCAGAGGAAACGGAGAGGTTATTCCTATACTTTCAAGGGCAGCGACATAGTCACTTGCTTAATATTTTGGCAAAGTTGTGTGGTGAAAATGGAGAGGCGGGCAAAAGATCCAAAATTAACCAAATCAAAGAAAGACTTGCAATTCTATAGTGCCTTTCACAACCTCAGGACGCCCCAAACGTTTTACAGCCAATGAAGTACTTTTGAAGTGTAGTTACTGTTGTAATGTAGGAAACACAGCAGCCAATTTGCGCACAGCAAGATCCCACAAACAGCAATGTGATAATGACCAGATAATCAGTTTTTAGTGATGATGGTTGAGGGATAAATTATTGGCCAGGACTTCGGGGAGAACTCCCCTGCTCTTCTTCGAAATAGTGCCATGGGATCGTTTACATCCACCTGAGAGGGAGATGGCACCTCAGTTTAACGCCTTATCTGAAAGACAGCACCTCCGACAGTGCAGCACCCCCTCAGTACTCCACTGGGAGTGTCAGCCTGGATTACGGGCTCAAGTCTCTGGAGTGGGGCTTGAACCCATGACCTTCGACTCAGAGGTGAGAGTGCTACCCACTGAGCCATGGCTGACACCTAATCAAGGTTTATTTAAGGAGGGGCATCAAAATAAAAAGGCTTTCTTTACACGAAGCAAAAGAAAAATCGCCAACTGTCACTCAAAGGCTGGCAAGCAACTTATTTTTGCTGCCACCTGTTGCTTTCTTTTTTTAAAAACAATTGACAATATTTGAAACAACAAATTAGAGCGGGGGAGCTCAAAGGTTAAAAACAGTGAATCGCTGGCATCTTCCCGCCTTCCTCGATTGTCCGAGCAGACACCACTGTATCACATCTGGAACTTCTCTGATTTGCTGCTACTGTGTTTACCCAATCTGCTGAAGTGTCCGGATAATTACATAGAATTACATCGAATGTACAGCATAAAAACAGACCATTCAGCCCAACAGGTCCATGCCGGTGTTTATGCTCCACACGAGCCTCCTCCCTCCCTACTTCATCTAACTCTATCAGCATATCCTTCTATTCCTTTCTCCCTCATGTGTTTATCTAGCTTCCCCTTACATGTCGCCTCAACTACTCCTTGTGGTAGCGAGTTCCACATTCCAACCACTCCCTGGGTAAAGAGGTTTCTCCGAAATTCCCTATTGGATTTATTAGTCGCTATCTTATATTTATGGCCCCTAATTCTGGTCTCCCCAGCAAATGGAAACATCTTCTCTACAAACAAACTGTCTAGCCTATCAAACCCTTTCATTATTTTAAAGACCTCTATCAGGTCGTCCCTGAGCCTTCTCTTTTCTAGAGAGAAGAGCCCCAGCCTGTTCAGTCTTTCCTGATAGTTATAAATGAATGAGAAGAGCATGATGACCATAAATACCTTAACGACTTTAAAGCTGAGGTAGCGTCGGCGAAGCATGATTATCTTGTACTCGTCGGCTCCGTCCTCCACCACATGCCTGAGAGCGAGCAAGGACTCGGCATTCGAGAGGATAGACTCGCGCCACAGGGGGTCTCCTTCGTGACAGATGACTAGCGTCCTCTCGTGGCTGCTGATCGCCTTGTACAAGACGGCAGGATCATCGTATTCATCAGACGAGGTGAAGTGGTCCTGGACGTGGAAAACACAATCATTACGGCGTCAATGGCAGCCTGGGAAATCAGAATGGCTCTTTGGGTCCGCAGTTTGCCAATGTGGGTTACTCCCACTGTCGAGCAGCTGCTGTTTTGCTGCGTGGGTTTTATCTGTGTTACAGTTCATTTTCACAATAAAAATCAGGGTGCAGTTCCTTTATTTCTTCGCCCTTTCCCTCACTCTTTCTCTCTCTCTCTCCCCCCTTTTCTACCACCCAGCATTATCAGCAGTAACTAAAGATAAAAATATGTAACTGCTGGAACAGATTACGAGCTGTGAGGTTGCAGAACTGTACAGTGTGTCACTGCCTGATTCTGATGCTGTATGCATCCCAGGTGTTCAGTCTCACAGTGTGCAGTGTGTGCAGCATCGCAGTGTGTAGTGAGCAGCCTCATACAGTGTGCAGCCTCGCAAAGTGTGTAGTGAGCAGCCTTTCACAGTTTATAGTGAGCAACCTTTCATAGTGTGTAGTGATCAGCCTCGCACAGTGTATAGTGAGCAGCCTTTGAGTGTGTAGTGAGCAGCCTTTCACTGTGTGTAGTGAGCAGCCTTTGACAGTGTGTAGTGAGAAACCATTCACTGTGTGTAGTGAGCAGCCTTTGACAGTGTGTAGTGAGCAGCCTTTCACTGTGTGTAGTGGGCAGTCTTTCACTGTGTGCAGTGAGCAGCCTTTGATAGTGTGTAGTGAGAAGCCATTCACTGTGTGTAGTGAGCAGCCTTTGACAGTATGTAGTGAGAAGCCTCGCACAGTTTGTAGTGAGAAGCCTTTGACAGTGTGTAGTGAGAAGCCTTTGAAAGTGTGAAGTGAGCAGCCTTTGACAGTGTGTAGTGAGAAACAGTTCACTGTGTGTAGTGAGCAGCCTTTGACAGTGTGTAGTGAGCAGCCTTTCACTGTGTGTAGCGAGAAGCCTTTGACAGTATGTAGTGAGAAGCCTCGCACAGTTTGTAGTGAGAAGCCTTTCACTGTGTGTAGTGAGAAGCCTTTGACAGTATGTAGTGAGAAGCCTCGCACAGTTTGTAGTGAGAAGCCTTTCACTGTGTGTATGAGCAGCCTCATACAGTGTAGTGAGAAGCCTCGCACAGTGTGTAGTGAGCAGCCTTTGACAGTGTGTAGTGAGCAGCCATTCACCCTGTATAGTGAGAAACCTTTGACAGTGTCCAGTGAAAATCTTTTCACTGTGTGTAGTGAGCAGCCTTTCATTGTGTATAGTGAACAGCCTTTCATAGTGCATAATGAGCAGACTCGGACAGTGTGTAGTGAGCAGCCTTTCATAGTGTGTAATGGGCAGCCTCGAATGTGTAGTGAGCAGCCTTTGACAGTGTGTAGTGAGCAGCCATTCACTCTGTATAGAGAAGCCTTTGACAGTGTGTAGTGAGCAACCTTTCATCGTGTGTAGTGAGCAGCCTTTCACTGTGTTTAGTGAGCAGACTTTCACTGTGTGTTGGGAGCAGCCTTACACTGTGTGTTGGGAGCAGCCATTGACAAGCCTTTGTAATGAGAAGCCTCACACAGTGTGTAGTGAACAGCCTTTCATTGTGTATAGTGAGCAGCCATTGACAGTGTGTAGTGAGAAACAGTTCACGGTGTGTAGTGAGCAGCCTTTCACTGTGTGCAGTGAGCAGTCTTTGATAGTGTGCAGTGAGAAGCCATTGCCAGTGTGTAGTGAGAAGCCTTTCACTGTGTGTAGTGAGCAGCCTTTCACTGTGTGTAGTGAGCAGCTTTTGGCAGTGTGTAGTGAGCAGCCATTCACCCTGTATAGTGAGAAACCTTTGACAGTGTCTAGTGAAAATTTTTTCATTGTGTGTAGTGAGCAGCCTTTCATTGTGTATAGTGAACAGCCTTTCATAGTGCATAATGAGCAGACTTGGACAGTGTGTAGTGAGCAGCCTTTCATAGTGTGTAATGGGCAGCCTCGCAGCGTGTAGTGAGCAACCTTTTATAGTGTGTAGTGAGCAGCCTTTGACAGTGTGTAGTGAGCAGCCTTTGACAGTGTGTAGTGAGCAGCCATTCACTCTGTATAGAGAAGCCTTTGACAGTGTGTAGTGAGCAGCCTTTCACTGTGTTTAGTGAGCAGACTTTCACTGTGTGTTGGGAGCAGCCTTACACTGTGTGTTGGGAGCAGCCTTTGACGTTGTGTAATGAGAAGCCTCACACAGTGTGTAGTGAGCAGCCTCGTACAGTGTGTAGTGAGAAGCCTTTGACAGTGTAGTGAGCAGCCTTTCACTGTGTGTAGTGAGCAGCCTTTCACTGTGTGTAGTGAGAAGCCTCGCACAGTGTGTAATGAGAAGCCTCGCACGGTATGTAGTGAGCAGCCTTTGACAGTGTGTAGTGAACAGGCCTTTCACTGTGTGTAGTGAGTAGCCTTTGACAGTGTGTAGTGAGAAGCCTCGCTCAGTGTGTAGTGAGCAGCCTTTGGCAGTGTGTAGTGAAAAGCCTTTCACAGTATGTTGTGAGAAACCTCGCACAGTGTGTAGTGAGAAGCCTATGACGGTGTGTAGTGAGAAGCCTGTAATAGTGCGTGATGAGAAGCCTCGCACAGTGTGTAGTGCAAAGCCTTTCACAGTGTGTAGTGAGAACCCTGTGACAGTGTGTAGTGAGAAGCCTTCCACTGTGTGTCGTGAGAAGCCTTTGACAGGGTGTAATGAGCAACCTTTCTCTGTGTGTAGTGAGAATCTTTCACTGTGTGTAGTGAGCACCCTTTCACTGTGTGTAGTGAGAAGCCTCGTACAGTGTGTAGTGAGAAGCTTCGCACAGTCTGTAGTGAGCAGCCTTTGACAACGTGTAGTGAGAAACCACATAGTGTGTAGTGAGAGCCTCACACAGTGTGTAGTGAGTAGCCTTTGCCAGTGTGTAGTGAGCAGCCTTTGCCAGTGTGTAGTGAGCAGCCATTCACTCTCTGTAGTGAGAAGCCTTTGACAATGTGTAGTGAAAATCTTTTCACTGTGTAGTGAGCAGCCTTTCATAGTGTGTACTGAGCAGCCTCGCATCGTGTAGTGCGCAACCTTTCATAGTGTGTAGTGAGCAGCCTTTCACTGTGTGTAGTGAGCAGCCTTTCATAGTGTATAGTGAGCAGCCATTCATAGTGCATAGTGAGCAGCCTCAGACAGTGTGTAGTGAGCAGCCTTTCATAGTGTGTAATGGGCAGCCTCAGACAGTGTGTAGTGAGCAGCCTTTCATAGTGTATAATGGGCAGCCTTTGACAGTGTGTAGTGTGCAGCCATTCACTCTGTATAGTGAGAAGCCTTTGACAGTGTGGTGAGAAGCCTTTGACAGCATGTAGTGAGAAGCCTCGCACAGTGTATAGTGAGAAGCCTTTGACAGTATGTAGTGAGAAGCCTTGCACAGTGTGTAGTGAGAAGCCTTTCACTGTGCATGGTGAGCAGCCTTTCACTGTGTGTAGTAAGCAGCCTCGTACAGTGTGTAGGGAGAAGCCTCGCACAGTGTGTAGTGAGCAGCCTTTGACAGTATGTAGTGAGAAGCCTTTCACTGTGCGTGGTGAGCAGCCTTTCACTGTGCGTAGTGAGCAGCCTCGTACAGTGTGTAGTGAGAAGCCTTTGACAGTGTGTAGTGAGCAGCCATTCACCCTGTATAGTGAGAAGCCTTTGAAAGTGTGTAGTGAAAAGCTTTTCACTGTGTGTAGTGAGCAGCCTGTCATACTGTGTTATGGGCAGCCTCGCAGTGTGTAGTGAGCAACCTTTCATAGTGTGTAGTGAGCAGCCTTTGACAGTGTGTAGTGAGCAGATATTCACTCTGTATAGTGAGAAGCCTTTGAAAGTGTGTAGTGAAAAGCTTTTCACTCTATAGTGAGCAGCCTTTCATAGCGCATAGTGAGTAGCCTCGGACAGTGTGTAGTGAGCAGCCCTTCACTGTGTGTAGTGAGAAGCCTTTGACATTGTGTAATGAGAAGCCTCGCCTGGTGTGTAAGGAGAAGCCTTGCACAGTGTGTAGTGAGCAGCCTTTCATTGTGTGTAGTGAGAAGCCTTCCACAGTGTACAGTGAGCAGCCTTTCACTGTGTGTAGTGAGCAGCCTTTGACAGTGTGTAGTGAGAAGCCTTTCACTGTGTATAGTGAGCAGCCTTTCACTGTGTGTAGTGAGAAACTTCTCACAGTGTGTAGTGAGAAGCCTTTGACAGTGTGTAGTGAGAAGCCTTTCACTGTGTGTAGTGAGAAGCCTCGCACAGTGTGTAGTGAGAAACTTCTCACAGTGTGTAGTGAGAAGCCTTTCACAGTATGTAGTGTGAATCCTCGCACAGTGTATAGTGAGAAGCCTCGCACAGTGTGTGGTGCGAAGCCTTTCACGGTATGTAGTGAGAAGCCTTTGACAGTGTGTAGTGAGAAACCTTTGACAGCGTGTACTGAGCAACCTTTCCCTGTATGTAGTGAGAAGCCTTTGACAGGGTGTAGTGAGCAACCTTTCTCTGTGTTTGGGTGAGAAGTCTTTCACTGTGAGTAGCGAGCAGCCTTTCACTGTGTGCAGTGAGCAGCCTCGTACAGTGTGTAGTGAGAAGCCTTTGACAGTGTGTAGTGAGCAGCCATTCACCCTGTATAGTGAGAAACCTTTGACAGTGTGTAGTGAAAAGCTTTTCACTGTGTGTAGTGAGCAGCCTTTCATAGTGTGTTATGGGCAGCCTCGCAGTGTGTAGTGAGCAACCTTTCATAGTGTGTAGTGAGCAGCCTTTGACAGTGTGTAGTGAGCAGATATTCACTCTGTATAGTGAGAAGCCTTTGAAAGTGTGTAGTGAAAAGCTTTTCACTGTGTGTAGTGAGCAGCCTTTCATAGTGTATAGTGAGCAGCCTTTCATAGCGCATAGTGAGTAGCCTCAGACAGTGTGTAGTGAGCAGCCTTTCACTGTGTGTAGTGAGAAGCCTTTGACATTGTGTAGTGAGAAACCTCGCAGTGTGTAAAGAGAAGCCTTGCACAGTGTGTAGTGAGAAGCTTGCACAGTGTGTAGTGAGAAGCCTGCACAGTGTGTAGAGAGCAGCCTTTGACAGTGTGTAGTAAGAAGCCTTTCACTGTGTATAGTGAGCAGCCTTTCATTCTATGTTGTGAGCTGCCTTTGACAGTGTGTAGTGAGAAGCCTTTGACAGTGTGTAGTGAGAAGCCTTTTACAATGTGTAGTGAGAAGCTTTGCACAGTGTGTAGTGAGCAGGCTTTCACTGTGTGTTGTGAGCAGCCTTTGACAGTGTGTAGTGAGAACCCTTGCAGTGTGTGTAGTGAGCAGCCATTGACAGTGTGTAGAGAGAAGCTTGCACAGTGTGTAGTGAGAAGCCTGCAGTGTGTAGAGAGAAGCCTGCACAGTGTGTAGTGAGAAGCCTGCACAGTGTGTAGTGAGAAGCCTGCACAGTGTGTAGTGAGAAGCCTTTCATAGTGTGTAGTGAGAAGCTTTGCACAGTGTGTAGTGAGAAGCATTTCACTTTGTGTAGTGAGAAGCCTCGCAGTGCGTAGTGAGAAGCTTAGCACAGTGTGTAGTGAGGAGCCTTTGACAGTGTGCACTGAGCAGCCTTTGACAGTGTGTCGTGAGAAGCTTTGCACAGTGTGTAGTGAGAAGCCTTTCACTGTGTGTAGTGAGAAGCTTTTCACAGTGTGTAGTGAGAACCCTTTCACAGTGTGTGGTGAGAAGCCTTGCACAGTGTGTGGTGAGAAGCCCTGCACAGTGTGTGGTGAGAAGCCTTGCACACTGTATAGTGAGAAGCCTTGCACAGTGAATAATGAGAAGCCTCGCACAGTGTGTAGTGAGCAGCCTTTCACAGTGTGTAGTGAGCAGCCTGCTGTCCCATGTTCTCCTGCTGCTTTAATTTATTAATAAACTCTTTCTCAGTGGTAGATTACGGAGAGAAGTTCGCACAGTGCTAGGTAGCAAGGTTCCCACTCATGGTAAGAGCAGGCCTTGTTGCCCTTTGTTGTATATGGGGTGGGTAAAATTGCCGCACAAAGTTTGGATCCCAAGACTAAATCCTAAAACATCACTTTGGCAAACATGACACCTGAACATTAGATCCTTTCCACTGTTCGAATCCACAAATCTGCTCTCAGGAGGAATAAACAGCTTTGGAATGCAAACAGGAAAAAGCAGGCATAAGAAAACCCTACTTATTCCAGGTAAATGTCTGTGCAGTGTGTGTAATTAATGCCAGACATGGAGGAGGTGGGTCTCCTCAAAATATCTCCTGCTCAACTGAAACCCGGTTAGGGAAGAGTGACCATAATATGACAGAATTCCTCATTAAGTTTGAAAGTATTGTGGTTCAATCCGAAACTAGGGTCTTAAATCTAAACAAAGGAAACTATGAAGGTATGAGGTGAAAGTTGGCTGTGATTGATTGGGGAACTACATTAAAAGGTATGACGGTAGACAGGCAATGGCTAGCATTTAAAGAATTAATACATAATTTGCAACAAATATATATTCCTTTAAGGCACAAAAACCCAACAGGAAAAGTGACCCAACCGTGGCTAACGAGAAATTAAAGATAGTATTAAATCAAAGAAAGAGGCATGTAAAGTTGCCAGAAAAAGCAGTAAGCCTGAGGATTGGAAGCATTTTAGCATTCGGCAAAGGAGAACCAAGAAATTGATAAAGAAAGGGAAAATAGAATATGAGAGTAAACTAGCAAGTAACATAAAAACGGACTGTAAAAGCTTCTATAAGTATGTAAAAAGGAAAAGGCTGGCGAAGGCAAATGTGGGTCCCTTACAGACAGACGGGAAAATTTATAATGGGGAATAAGGAAATGGCAGAGAAATTAAACAAAGACTTTGTGTCTGTCTTCACGGAAGACGACACAAAAAAACCTCCCAGAAATATTAGACAACCAAGTGTCTGGCGAGAATGAGGAACTGAAGGAAATTAGTATTAGTAAAAAAATAGTATTAGAGAAATTAATGGGACTGAATGTCAATAAATCCCAAGGACCTGATGATCTACATCTCAGGGTTTTGAAAGAGATGGCTATAGAGATAGCGGATGCATTGGTTGTCATCTTCCAAAATTCTATAGATTCTGGAACGGTTCCTGCAGATTGGAGGGTAGCAAATGTAACCCCACTATTTAAGAAAGGAGGGAGAGAGAAAACAGGGAACTACAGACCTGTTAGCCTGACATTTTTAAAAATTTTTTTATTCGTTCATGGGATGTGGGCGTCGCTGGCAAGGCCGGCATTTATTGCCCATCCCTAATTGCCCTCGAGAAGGTGGTGGTGAGCCGCCTTCTTGAACCGCTGCAGTCCGTGTGGTGACGGTTCTCCCACAGTGCTGTTAGGAAGGGAGTTCCAGGATTTTGACCCAGCGACGATGAAGGAACGGCGATATATTTCCAAGTCGGGATGGTGTGTGACTTGGAGGGGAACGTGCAGGTGGTGTTGTTCCCATGCGCCTGCTGCCCTTGTCCTTCTAGGTGGTAGAGGTCGTGGGTTTGGGAGGTGCTGTCGAAGAAGCCTTGGCGAGTTGCTGCAGTGCATCCTGTGGATGGTGCACACTGCAGCCACAGTGCGCCGGTGGTGAAGGGAGTGAATGTTTAGGGTGGTGGATGGGGTGCCAATCAAGCGGGCTGCTTTATCTTGGATGGTGTCGAGCTTCTTGAGTGTTGTTGGAGCTGCACTCATCCAGGCAAGTGGAGAGTATTCCATCACACTCCTGACTTGTGCCTTGTAGATGGTGGATCAGTAGTAGGGAAAATGCTAGAATCTATTATAAAGGATGCGGTAACAGGACACTTCGAAAATAATAATAGGATTTGGCAGAGTCAACATGGATTTATGAAAGGAAAATCATGTTTGACAAACCTATTGGAGTTCTTTGAGGATGTAACTAGTAGAATAGATAAGGGGGAACCAGTGGATGTGGTGTATTTGGATTTTCAGAAGGATTTTGATAAGGTCCCACACAGGAGGTTGGTGAACAAAGTTAGAGCACATGGAATTGGGAGTAATATACTGGCATGGATTGAGAATTGGTTAACAGACAGAAAACAGAGAGTAGGAGTAAAGAGGTCTTTTTCAGGTTGGCAGATTGTGACTAGTGGGTACCGCAGGGATCAGTGCTTGGGCCCCAGCTATTCACAATCTATATCAATGATTTGGATGAGGGGACCAAATGTAATATTTCCAAGTTTGCTGATGACACAAAACTGGGTGGGAATGTGAGTTGTGAGAAGGATGCAAAGAGGCTTCAAGAGGATATAGACAGGATAAGGGAGTGGATAAGAACATGGCGGATGGAATATAATGTGGAAAAATGTGAAGTTATGCACTTTGGTAGGAAAAACAAAAATGCAGAGTATTTTTTAAATGGTGAGAGATTGGGACTTGGGTGTCCTTGTACATGAGTCACTGAAAGCTAACATGCAGGTGCAGCAAGCAATTAGGAAGGCAAATGGTATGTTGGCCTTTATTACAAGAGGATTTGAGTACAGGAGTAAAGACTTCTTACTGCAATTATATAGGGCCTTGGTGAGACCACACCTGCAGTGTTGTGTACAATTTTGGTCTCCTTACCTAAGAAAGGATATACTTGCCATAGAGGGAGTGCAACGAAGGTTCACCAGACTGATTCCTGGGATGGCGGGATTGTCGTATGAGGAGAGATTGAGTAGACTGGGCCTGTATTCTCTAGAGGTTGGAAGAATGAGAGGGGATCTCATTGAAACATACAAAATTATTACAGGGCTCGACAGGGTAGATGCAGGGAGGATGTTTCCCCTGATTGGGGAGTCTAGAACCAGGGGTCACAGTCTCAGAATAAAGGGTAGGTCATTTAGGGCTGAGATAAGGAGAAATTTCTTCACTCAGAGGGTGGTGAATCTTTGGAATTCTCTACCCCAGAGGGCTGTGGAGGCTCAGTCATTGAGTACATTCAAAACAGAGATCGATAGATTTCTAGATATTAAAGGCATCAAGGGATATGGGGATGGTGCAAGAAAATGGCGTTGAGGTAGAAGATCAGCCATGATCTTGTTGAATGGCGGAGCAGGGCTCAAGGGGCCAGATGGCCTACTCCTGCTCCTATTTCTTATGTTCTTGCACTGATTCCACCATCAGCTCACTCTTTAGGGTGCAGTAGTGTGGTGGTTATGTTACTGAGCTAGCAATCCAGTGAACGTGAGTTCAAATTCCACCATGGCAGTTTAAAAAAAAACCTGGAACTAAAATTTGCTATCAGTAAAAGTGACCTTGAAGCTGTAGGATTGTTGTCAAAACCCAACTGGTTCACTAATGCCCTTTAGGGAAGGAAACCTGCCGTCCTTACCTGGTCTGGGCCTATACGTGACTCCAGTCCCACACCAACATGGTTGACTCTTAACTGCGCTCTGATGTGGTCTAGTGAGTCACTCAGTTGTATCAAAGGCTTCCCACCACCTTCTCGAGGGGCGGACAATAAATGCCTGCCTTGCCAACGACGCCCATATCCCCAGAATTAATACATTTTTAAAAAATAAGTGATGTGGAGAGTAAGACCGTATGCCAATTACTGACTAGTAGACTTGTGTCCCTTGGGGAATGCAAACGCACATTTCGAGATTCTGAGCTCTCTTTTTTGGATTACTGACTCCAGAATACGGGTTAGAGATTTTCATCAGGTACAAGCAGCCCATTCCACAGACAGATTGAACCTCTGATGGACTGGACTTATTTGGAAAAGTAGAAAATTCAGAGGAAAGAGGCATAAAGTTAGCACGTTTGGAATGAATGAAGAAATGACTGGTCAGTGTTGGAGCTGCCTGATCTGGACTACTGTCCCTTAAAAAGGCAGATTTTATACCACACTAAAATATTTCTCCTGATTTTGATGCACTAACTATGAAAATGTCAGCAAGACTGCAGGTGTTTTACATTCTGCTCTCATTAATGTTCGGGGACTGCTCCTCATTTTGTGATGTTTTTATTAAATCAGAAGGAAAGTCTATTTATTACCATCTACAAGGCACAAGTCAGGAGTGTGATGGAATACTCTCCACTTGCCGAGATGAGTGCAGCTCCAACAACACTCAAGAAGCTCGACACTATCCAGGACAAAGCAGCCCGCTTGATTGGCACCCCATCCACTACCCTAAACATTCACTCCCTTTCACCACCGGTGCACCGTGGCTGCAGTGTGTACCATCTTCAGGATGCACTGCAGCAACTCGCCAAGGCTTCTTCAACAGCACTTCCAAAACCCGTGACCTCTACCACCTAGAAGGACAAAGGCAGCAGGCACATGGGAACAACACCACCTGCACGTTCCCCTCCAAGTCACACACCATCCTGACTTGGAAATATATCACCGTTCCTTCATCGTCGCTGGGTCAAAATCCTGGAACTCCCTTCCTAACAGCACTGTGGGAGAACCTTCACCACATGGACTGCAGCAGCTCAAGAAGGCGGCTCACCACCACCTTCTCAAGTGCAATTAGGGATGGGCAATAAATGCCGGCCTTGCCAGAGATGCCCACATCCCATAAATGAATAAAAAACTAAAGTCTCAGGGAAATTCTGTAAAACGGTCAGTGCTTTCACTGGGGTGTGGAGACCGTGGAACTGGGTCTCCCTCCCCCTCTGACCCCTCACCCTCAGGGACTGTCCACTGGGTCTCCCTCCCCTTCTGACCCCTCACCCTCAGGGAGTATCCACTGGATCTCCCTCACACAGACCCCTC